>NW_014569965.1:58499-68714 GCF_001313835.1 Polistes canadensis
TAACGCTATGAATTGTAAGTTCTTTTTGGTATTTGTATATAAAATAATATGTCATAATAAATAATTTTAGTTGCTAAAGAAGTCTCAAATAGAGACGAAACGTTCAACGGATAAATATAGTGTTCATCTTAATTAAACCCGTCCAAAAAACAACTTCCCTAAGAATAAATTTAGTAATAATATTAATAAATTTTGGATAAGAAAGAAAAAAAAATCTTGATTATATTAACGTTATTTATTTTATTGCCTAATTTTGTAGAGCAAAGACTAAATTCTATAATATATATTACACAAAAATGTTATTGTTTTTAAAACGACTAAAAGCTATACTCTACACAGAGTCTTCAATAATCGCTGTTCGCCAAATATTAACAGATTATTTCCCAGATGACAAAGAGAAACGTATTTTCGTTGGAGAAACCAACAACGAGGTAATTCATTTGATTTTTGTGTCAATAATGTCATTATAAATTTTTTCTTTTGATTAACTTAAGATAGTATTATTGTTATAATTATTATTGTAATTAAAATTTTAATTATTATATATATTAGTATTATTATTATAAATTTAAGCTTTAAATCTCATAACTACAGACTGCGTTTAAAATTATTTAGCAATGAATTGACGAAAGGAATCCACAAGAAGAGGAAGTACGGCAGTCTGAATATCTTCATGACTGTGTTTACAAATTTCTGTAATATTATATAGGAATTATGTAATTTTCGTTAAGTATACGCTTACCTATCTCTAATCAGTCTTTTCGTTGTTTCCTATTTATATATGCAATTTTTGTAATCTATTTTGGAAAAGAATAATAATATCTACTTATAGGAAATTGTATTACGCGCCTTCTCCTTAGATCAATTAATAGTGCCACTACACTATTTAAATATTACCACAAGTTCTTAGGCAATCTTTTTAATCTATACGCCGCAATTCATGTCCGCGGCGCTCCGATCAAATTCCTCATTCCATTCCTTTGTGCAAAGAAACAACATTGGTAATATGTAAATTACATATTTAGAAATAAAATATAATTKGAAATAAAAGAAAAAAGCGCCATAAAGAGAATAGAGATGTTAGAGACAGTTCAATTAGGCGATTGAAAAGAAAATAACGTTAACTTGGGATTAAGTTGAAACGTATGAGGAAAAAACGTAAATATAACCTTTAGCTTTTGTTACAGCTATCATATGGAAAGGTTATGGTTTGGGTCAAGTACCCAGTGATAGAGGGACAAGTTTCCGTCTTGCCAAAATTTTGGTCAGAAAAATATGCATTTTCTATTCTTTTTATTAAATAATTTAGTCAAGTACCACAGAGAGAGAGAGGAGAGAGAGAGAAAGAGAGAGAGAGTGAGAGAAAGAGAGAAATCGTAGAAAGGAAACAAGTTTCTCTTTCTCATAATTTTACTGATGAGGGAACAAGTTTCACCAGAAGAATATCTCAAAGAGATGAATATGCTTAGTCACTTTGATTAATAAATAAGCAGTTGACAATCAATTATTGTAAAGAAAAAAAAATAGACCTAATGTTGTTGTTTTTAGTACATATAAGACCGAAAATGATTTACGATTAATATAGTGAGTTTGGCAAAGWTTTTAACGCAGGTATAAGCGAGATAAGAAAGAGTAGATAAGTTAATCAGCACAATTTTACGCGATAGAGAGCCGCTTTTAGTACGCAACGCACCGTTCCCCAAATTCGCACACGCACGCTAAACTTAACAGAACAATGCTAATATGGCGTAACTCTCTTTTCCAAAACGAACCTTGTCTAAGCTATCCAGATTTTAAGAGACTACGTGCACAATCGAGCACATGGCACAACACACCTTATCTTCTCCATGTAAATCAAGGTGCTCCTGCATGCTTTTCGAATGTACTTGTGCGCCTTCGCTACTCCACTAACGCCACCGCTACTAAACCTATTTAGCGCGCAAAAAAAACCGGATTTAATGTCTTAAATTCAATTCATTAAATGCAAAAATTGAACAAATTCGTTTAAAAAGGAGACAAATGGCTTAGCTAACTTGTAAATAATCTAAACTTAGCACAGAGAAAAAACTAATATTCTACAAAACAATAATAAAACCTATCTCTCGACCTATTGATCACCGTTATGGAGTATAGCAGCGAAAAGTCACATTGCCAAGCTTGAGGCTCAATAATCCGTAACTCTACGCAGAATTGTGAATGCTTCACCGTACGTCCGTAACAAAAAGATAAGGAAGAACTTAAATATTCTCACKATAGAAGAAGAAATAACCAAGACAACCTGCAGATACAAAAGAAAAATTAATACGCACATAATCCCGCTAGCAAATGATAACTACAACAAATATCCCCCCTAAAGGGTTCCAAAGAATCTACCCCAGAGACCTAATAAAAAATAAAATCTAAATGAAATAAATGAAAATTGCGATGTTATCTCATTAGAGAAATCGTTCACGTGCTACCTTTCTTCACTTATATAACACCTTACCAAATGTCTACGTACAAATTGTTAAGATGCATGGTATTAATAAAAAAAAAAACTTGCGATCTTTGAATCCAACATAGTTTTTATGATATCCGTTATATTTCATCTCACTTTGTATTTATGATAAAAAAGGAAAAAGTTTGATATTTAAAGGACTTTCAATACTCACCGAATCGAGTAAGAAACGTCTAATAACATGTATTTAAAATCACAACTCTATTTATGTAAATTTAATTTTATTATTTATAAACAATTGATATTGTAAGTTAGTCTCTGGGTAACATATTGAAGGTACACAAAGGTGTTTCTTCTGAAATGTACTATTTCAAGAAATATTTTAAAGTGTACGGTAATTCATGATTTTTAGTTGTCAGAAATGTATAACAATAGAAAGAATACATATCGAATATCTATGATTTGAAAGTATTAGGCCGTCAGATAAAAAGGTCAGATTACTTTTACAATTTGATTACTTAGAGATGTTTATTACCTCTTTGTTCCCTTTAAAGTAATCTCCATCAGATATTATACACTTGTGCCAACGTTTTTTTCCAATTCTCGAAGCACTACAAAAAATCATTTTTAGTGATCTTTTTCAGCTCTTCTTTCAAAGCTATATTTATCTTCTTAATTGTAGCGAAGCGTCGTCTTTTCATGGGCCTTTTCAGTTTCGGGAACAAGAAAAAGTCACAGCGGGTCAAATCTGGGGAATACGGTGRTTGCAGCATCATTATTGTTTTGTTTTTGGCTGAAAATTCGTGCACAAGCAACGATGTGTGTGAGCAGGAGTTTTATCATGTTGCAAAAACCGAAAAAAAGGCAAAAACCAAAGACGAGCCAAAACACGTTCAAGCAAAATAGTTGTCAAAAATTAACTAAACATTCAAAGTAGCTGGACTAGTCAGCTTCCGTGAGGGACATGAATACCAACGTAACGCCACAAAAAAATTAAAAATTGAACAACCGTAACCGGCAGGAATTCAAAATTCGCGACATTTTTTAAACAAACCTTGTATGATGCTGTCAGCGTATTTCTAATGTATAGACCTCTTAATCCGTCTTATCTGCCTCATTCATTGATTTATGGTAAATACCCATTATGTACGAGATTTTTTATTTATATATTTTTGCAAGTAGGTCTAAATTATTCGAGACTATAGACATTGATAATCGTTTAACATTTTTGATAATTTATTCATCAAAATCTTTGTCGTTTATTTTGAACAAGGAGTCGAGAACAAAAATCGAAGTCTATGAACGCGGACTTAGAAAGAGGTTATTTCTTTTTATTTAGGCAGTGTATACCACGGGTAACATACGCGAGGAAATATTTAATTAAATACGTCAAAACATCAAATAACTTGAATGAAATGTTGATTTTATAATAATTTAATAACGTTAGTAAAAAGAAGAAACTTCATACGCTCTATAATACAAATGCACCCTTTTTTTATTATATTCCTTATAAAATTAATATAACATACTGTTGCGTATCCTACGCAGCAAGTGAGTAGGGCGAAGCGTCGGGGCGTGTGCAGCCCTGCCAACGCGTAAAACACGCGCGACAAAGCAGTATCTTTGGTTTTGGTAGTAACCAAGGTAGCGCCAAGATGTTTGTAAGGACTTTATCTTTCTTCTAGCTTGCGCTCTTCCACCACATTTATTACGCCAATCACATGTATCGACAGCCGCGTTATGCTCGGGCTTCTCGGTGATTGGTGCAGCATTGCATCTCTTTTTTGTATAAAGCTCAGCGCGTTCTTGCGCCTAGATTCACTCTTGATTCATCCCGCGTGATTCATCGCTCGAGATTTATCTAACTTAGAAAGCTAAGACTTGCAAAAACTACTTCGAGGACAATTATTGTATTGCGCAATACTAAATATTTAAGTTCAGCGAGCGACAAGGGACAGAGGCGGTCCTGCACGTGGCTAGAATTATTCTGATTTGTACGGATTCTTCTTCAACGTTTTAACCAGGGTTTTTTGCCGAAAGGCTTTCCCCTGACGAGCAAAATAAAGCGTACTTTCTAGTACTGACTGGGCTGAAATACATTTGTTATTGTGTTTTATTTTCCTATCCTCATTTCCTTGAATAAACAATCTGGATATCACCCTTGAGGTGATATCTCGATTCACTTTAATCCACTGGAATACCGATTAAGGCATCGGTCGCATCAACATTTTTGGTCCTTCGAGCCGGATAGGGAGCTTCCTCCCCGCTCTTCGTCTGGCGTCTATTGTGCATACAGTCTTCTTCAACGGAGGAGAAAGAGGCAACGGAAGACTTCCGATCGAGCAACAAAGGAGGTATTGCATCATCGCTACAAGCCGAGAAGCTTCTATTGTTCCGGTGCGTGAGTACCCTGCACGGGACACTTTATTCAAAGGATTTACGTGAGTTTTGTAATTTCTGTTGCTTGATCATTCTTCRARGTCGTATTTYTCCMCCTCTTYTCTCTTCTTAATTTTGCCTTTTGTCGTGAAAATGCCTCGTTCGAGTAGTGCACGTGGTGATGTCGAGCGCGTTGTAAGGAGATTCGAGTATATAAGGAAAGAATTCGCGAAGTTTTAAAAAGCATTGAGCGAGATAGATCGTACCAGCCCGCGCGATATAGTGAAATTAAAAATAAGAATTTCCAGAATCGATATTGATGTGGCAATATTAAAGGAGATAGTAGAAAAAACTCCCAGTGTAGCGACGGGAACGCTGGTTGACGAAATTCATAATCATGTTGAGTCAGTCATCGATGCAAAGGCGGAAGCAGAATTGATTATTAATAGAGCTGAATCGGTAGCCACGCAAGATACAGATTCGCCTACCGCGAGTCTGCTTTCTCTGGTTAGCACTATGGTTAGCAGTTCGTCCGTAGATAGTATTTACAAAATACCGGCGGTGCAATCACCTTGATTTTACGGGCAGCATGAGGAATGGCCTAGTTTCGCGGACACGTTTCAATCAATGATAAGAAATAATCTTGCACTCCGGGTGTATACAAAAGTTTTCATATTAAAAATCATGCTTATCGTGACCGGCCGCAGAGAAAATAAGAGTTCTGGAAATTACCGCGTATAATTATCAGATTGCGGGGAGGACTTTAGTCAATTGCTATGACAATCCGTTAATATTGATAAATAAGCACGTGCGAGCTATTTTGGAGTGACCCCTGATAAACAGTGAATTTCCCTCGTCTTTATTTGCCGCATCCGATGCGCTAAATGCATATTATAGGGCATTAGTTTCGACCAAAAAAGTGTTTGTCGATCAATTTGCCAGTACCGCACATCTTTCGCAAGAGGATCCAGCAACACGTCTTGAATGAGAACAGCGGTGCTCTTGAGATTTTTTACCGACGGTAGACAAGTTTGGGGTATTTTTACGCGATACGCGAAATGCGCTAGTAAGCGCCACGCCGGCAGAAAAGCCGAGGAGGATTGACAATAGCAGAAGGAATACGCCGTTTGGACCTGAGAGGAATTTTCGTTTAAGGAAATCGATGCGTGACGAAACGCGTTGTAATTCTCCGCGAAATTAACCGCGAAGTACTGACCAAAAATAAGTTCAAGTTTATTTCTTCAATGAAACCATCTCGTGTGGTATATGCCGCGAGAAACAATTATCCATCGGAGTGTGAGCTGTTACGGAGGGCCGAGCCTGAGGAGCGCAAGGGAATCGTGGTTGACGCCAATTTGTGCTTGAATTGTTTTCAAGCTGATTATAAGTTTGCACATGTATTAACACGTTGAGCGCCACGTCAGCCATCGGTGGCTGACACTGGACTTTCCATTCAGGCCGCGTCAGCCATCGGTGACTGACACTGGACTTTCCGTTCAGGCCGCGACAACCATCAATGGCTGACAGCGTGTAACATGAGAACTCTAAAAAAAAAACGCGGCGCGCGTGGCCTGAACGGGATTGCTTTAGAAAAACGCGTGGCGCTCAACGTGTTAAGAAAAGCTGCTTCAAAAAAGTGCAAAGGCAAGCATTAGGAGTTGTAACATGTAAAAGAGGCCGTTGCAGAAGGTGCCACGGTGGGCATCACGAGTTTGCGTATCCAGACGGTATCGGAAGTGCATGTTGCACATTTAAAGCTCAATCGCTCGCGTGCACTTGCGCTGCTGCGGCAGTAGTGCATTTGCTAGATCTTGATTGCAGGCCACACGGGTGTCTTGTACTCTTGAATTCAGGTTCTGAATTTGATTTATTTTCGGGTATTTTTTACGAATATCTAAGCAAGTCATAGACGAACCGATATTTACTTTGAAATCGCGAGCAGAAAATTGCGGTAGAATTGAAAGTTTTATTATCAACAGCTGTAACGAATCGGTTACCCTCGCAACAACAAATTTCGCGAGAAGAATTAGTTATGTTGACAGAGATCCAATTGATAGATCCTGGGGTTCTTGAACCCGTGAATATCGCTGCGATTCCCGGTGTCGAGATTTTTACATTAGTATGACGCTAAGGTCAGAGCATTGGACTGAATGAAAGTTTAATGGCACAAGGAACTGTGTTAAGATATTGCTCGTTATGAAAAAAGGAGCCTCGCGTTTTTCGTGGAACGTTAATTGCCACCCAGGTACAGTAGAATTGAATTGATGATTAGAGAAATTTTGGATGATTAAAGAAGTAACGAAGACTAGTATTAATTCGCACGAGTAAAATTTATCCTAGGCGCATTATAGAAGCAACACGCGACGGGATGATACAGGCAGATATATAGTGAGACTGCCATTCAAGGAAGATAATAAGTTTGGCGATTTGTACGCGAGAGCATTGTGAAGATTCCACGACTTAGAGCGGTCATTATCGCGCAAGCAAGATATTAGAAGGGAAAATATTAAATTTTTATCCGAATATTAAGAACTAGGTCACATGACAAGGATAGAAGAGGGACTCCACGAAGATAGATTCTATTTACCGCATCATGCTGTAATAAAGCATACTAGTCTTACGACCAAATTGCGAGTAGTGTACGACGCGTCGGCAAAAACCAGCAACGGAAAATCTTTGAATAATGTATTAATGGAAGGTCCAATAATACAGGAGGATTTGTTTACACTTTTAGTAAGATTTAAATCACGCGCTATTGCTATTACCGCGGACATCGCGAAGATGTATCGGCAGATAATAATGGACCCGCGCGATCGCAAATACCAAACTATACTTTGGCGTCGACAGAAAAGTAAGCCCGTGAAAGCATATAGATTAAATACAGCAACTTATGGAACCACCTCCGCGTCGTTCTTAGCAACGCGTATCTTGCATCAACTCGCGAGCGACGAATTTCACCGATTCCTGAGAGCTGCCATCGTTCTTAAAGAGCGTTTTTATGTAGACGACTTGTTAACCGGAGCGCGTACGGTTAGGTAAGCAAAGCGAGTCCGCGACGAATTAATAAGGATAACCGCAGAGGCAGGCATGCATTTGAGGCACTAGACAGTAAATTGCGCCGAGATTTTAAAAACCTTAGATACCACAGATAATAACTTCGTAAATTTAGATTCGTTAGGCACGGTAAAAACATTAGGTGTTAATTGGAAACGCGGTTAAAGATAACATAGGCTATACGGTAAAGCGAGCGGCTGATAAATTGGTCCCTAAGCGTGTTATATTGTCCGAAATTTCGCAGTTATTTGACCCGTTAGGTTTATTAAGACCGGTAGTAATCATCGCAAAAATGATGATGCAACTGCTATGGCAATTAAAATCAACGTGGGACGAGGATGTCCCAGCAGATATATGTAAAATATGGCAAGTGTTTCGCCAAAATCTCCACACGCTCGAGGAGATAAGATTCGCGTGTAGCGTAATGTACAACGTAAAAGCATTGGAAATGCTCGATTTTTACGACGCGAGCGTTAAGAACTTTTTGGCGCAATAATACTCCTATGAATTGTTAAAGCGGCTAAAAACGCTTTGCGTGGACTTATGGAACGCTGTGCTAAATATTCGGACATATATTTCGAAAGCACGTCTAATTTTGTTGATTCTGCGAACGAATTAGAGTCTTGCGTGTTCACGCAGCTTAGTTAATGAAATATTCAAGTGGCATTTTATCCTTGCCCACTACCTCATTTTGGCGGTCTATGGGAGGCGGCAAGAAAATCTTTTAAGTACCATCTAGTTAGTCAAGTTAGAATTGTCAGCGAAGCAATGTTATCGTGTGAGGCATTATTAATTTACGTCCTCGAGATAGAGGCTATTCTAAACTTGCGTCTTATCACCCATCGGTCTAATGATTTGAACGACTTGCGTGCTCTTACACCTGGTCATTTTTTAATTGGATATTATTTTCCGAGTCCRCCAGAGGACGAGTACAGGGATGTATCATCTGAGTGTCTATCACAATAGCAGCACGTTCAGCGGGTGAGACAGCTGTTCTGTAATTGATATAATAAGGAATATTTAAAAAAGCAAACGCCACTAGCACGTGTCACAAGGATACATGCAAAAGCTGACGGAATAAAACGCATGGCAGCCGCGAAACCGGATAACGGTCTTGTAAAGCGCGGTATTAAACGTTTTTCTTCTTTGCCGAACGATTTATAAAAAAAAAAAAAATTCTTATAATTTAGTAGAGTTAATTTTTAATATGTATTATAATATGCGGTTAGCAGTGTATTCATATGTTTTATAATTTGTATTTTATTGGGTGTGTATCTTTTTAGATTTTTAACGGTGTCCGTTCAAGGGAGGGGGGTATGTTGCGTATCCTACGCCACGAGTGAGTAGGACAAAGCGCCGGGGCATGTACGGCCCTGCCGAGACATGAGACACGCTCGACAAAGCAGTGTCTTTGTTTTTGGTGGTAGCCACGGTAGCGCTAAGATGCTTGTAAGAGCGCCTTCTTTCTTCTAGCTTCAGCTCTCACACCACATTTATTATGCCTATCACATGTATCGACAGCCACGACGTTCTCGGGCTTTTCGGTGATTAATCCGGCATTGTGTCGCGTTTTTGTATAAAGTCCAGCGCGTTCTCGCGCCTATCATCACTCGTGATTCGTCACTCGGGATTCATCGCTCAAGATTCATCTAACTTAGAAAGCTGAGACTTGCGAGAACTACTTCGAGGAGAATTATTGTATTGCGCAATACTATATCATTTAAGTTCAGCCATCGTCAATGGACAAATGCGGTCCTGCACGTGGCCAGAATTATTCTGATTTGTACAGATTCTTCTTCAACGTTTTACCCAGGGTTTTTATTCCGAAAGTCTTTTCCCTGACGAGCCAAATAAAGCGTACTTTTTAGTACCGGCTGGGCTTAAACATATTGGTTATTGGTGTTTTGTTTTCCTATCCTCCTTCCTAATAATAAACAATTTTGATGTCACCCGTGTAGGCATTTTAGATTCACTGTGCAATGCACTGGAGTACCGATTAAGGCATCGGTCGCAACAACAATTATTATGTAATAAGAAAACAGAAATGCATTTTTATTCATCTTTATGAGAAAATGAATTTTTAAGACGCTAGCTAAAATATAAATAACAACAATGCGCTACYAATAATTTATCTATAAAAAAACAAATAAACTTTTAAATGGAATTCAATGAAACAAAAAAAAAGAAACACCGCATAGATTCGTTAGTTTTGTAATATATATTCATTTTAATTTCACTGAGAACAATTTCCTACCTATACGTACGAAAAATTTGCTTTGTACGAAAAATTTTCTTTTTTCTTACTTTTATATAATAATTATAATAATAATAAATAACAGTAATTA
>NW_014569965.1:68766-88424 GCF_001313835.1 Polistes canadensis
AATGTTTATTTTAAATAGAAAAAAGAAACCATTTTGTATATATGTAAATAATAATTTATACGTAACGTGCAACCATAACCATTTAAATTATTCTCTAAATTGTTATATAAATGTGTATACGATTCTTTTAGATTGTTAATAATATAAATATTTAAAATAATAAAATTTGCGTAAAATTATACGATAATATTATAGTTATTCTAAAAGTTTCGAAAAATATAAGCTGTTATATATATTTTTTTGTTTTTTCTTTGTTTTCTTGTTCTATTTTTTTCATATACATTTGTTTTCGAATAATTAAATGATTTTTATAGGTATATAAATCATAGTTTAATCATATCTGACAGAAGACGACATGTAAATATATTTATGTTTATATACATGTTTATATGATATAAATATATATTTAAAATTCCAAAACTAAAAAATGTACTTAAATTGTAAAAAATTTACATATATGCGACAACCATATTTTTAGGACGGTAAACAATGTATAGAAAAAACATTTGTCACACATCATGCACGTTCATCAAACACAATGCACGGACGCAATAAAGCTGCCATAATTGTAATGCGTTGTTTTTTTAAATTGTATTTTAAAAATTTTTTTTTTCTTCTCTTCTTTTTATCATTTTCTTTTTATATATAATACGGTATATATTAAAAAAAAATAAATATAGGCTAGAAATATTACAAAAGTCGCTTAATACTTATACGTCAAATAAACGACAAATGTTTGAAATAATTCAACGTATTTCTATTTTTGAATGGGATTGGAATAATTTTTGTGTGTTTAATTTTTGCAATAGTGAAAAATTCTTATTCTTCTTTTTCTTTTAATACGACGAACAATGCCGCCATTTTGAATTAGCTAAAAGAAACTAATTAAATCATTTACCAAATTTGGTTGCATAAACTAACATAAAGCGACTTTTGTAAAAGAATAAGAAAATCAGTGCCTAAAGTTTTAATTTAAAAATGTAATAGAAAAAAACACATTTGGTAAAGAAATTATAAAATAAAAATTTATACGTGAATTATATATATCTGTAGTTTAGTTTTCTTTGTTCTCCTCTGTGATATTATTATATATTTTCTGTTTGTTCTCCAAGTTTTAATCTTATATTAACTGAAATTTTATATATTATATGCAGTCCAGTTAAGAGATCAGATTATAGTTTTTCTTTATAAATCACAGTGACATCTAAAAATTTCTCTCCCTTCAAAATTTTTATTTTTAATGACACTATTTTTTGTGCTCTTTTCACACCAATAATCGTCCTCAGATTTGCTCCTTGCACGCTATTTCATTTTTTTTTCAGTCTTAATAATTTTAAATTTATTATAGAAATGTTGGAACCTGAATTATGTATTCCCCTAGTTTCCACGTCGTCTGGTAATAGCACTTTGACTTTGATTAATGGTGGGATTATAAGTTTTTTTTTCCGTATCTGACAGTTCGACTTCTATCTCTGCATTATGTATAGATTCATTTTGATTTGTTTTGTTATTGTTACTTTCGTTTTCTTTAAACCAACAAACATTTTCAGGATGAAAACGATTCGTTCTCCCTTTTATTTCAAAAATTTCACATTGTTTGTATATCTTGCTTTTTCTCTGGATTTTCTTTGGCGTATTTAACCGTAGTTTTAGTTTCCATTTTTCGTTRTATGTTCTAGGTTTCGTAACTCATTGAAAAGGTCTTGAGTAGCTTTTAATTTTTTCCTGTCAATTCAATCTGCTATAAAATGCAGTAATTCTGCGGCAATCAAATCTATATGAGTTAGGTCATCAAAAGCTTTATTTATACCTAACAAAAATCTTTCTTTATTTAAAGCAGTCTAATATTGAGCCGTTTATGTATTTATATAGTATTGCATACTAAACTGGCGACMAGCCTCTGTCTACATACGTTTCGCTAACATCGTTTTTATAAATTTTCTATCTTGCTGCTATTGAATATTTTATGAGCATAGAACCATACCAGTCTAAAGCGGAATCTTCTAAGAATAATCTTAAAATTTCTATCTTCTCTTAATTTTTTTGTACGTTTAGACGGCCATATTCTCTGTCAAATATTTCTATTTATTGGCTTCAATCTACATTCCTGTCCGTTAATTTTTCAATGATAAATCTTTCCGTCACTGTCCCCAAATTATTCCGCTTTTCCTGTTGATCACCTCTAGTGTTTAGCAGCGACGTTGCCTCCTTATTTTCCGATTGCGACTTATTTGTGACTTCCTCTAAATATTGATCATAAAACATAATATTTTCCTCTGCATCAGTATATACTTTCCTTAGTTCTTTTTCTAGTTTMGTWCAGATTTTTAAATTGGTGTCTTAAATTCAGAGTGATCTTTATTCTTTTGAATGCCTCTGTTTTTACTAATTCTGAGTAGTAATTTATAGATTGGTGTTCTTCCGGGACTCCCCTGTGGTGTTTCWATTAATTTTATGACCAAGGATCTTCTAATCCTTACACACTTTTATCCTAATCCTAAACCGTATTCTGTCCATTGTTTCTATAAACAAAATGTCGTTTTATAAAGCTCTTCTATCTCTTCGGGGTGAATAAACAGAATTGGGTTTTACTATAAATGGAGTTTTTATTCATTAAAAAAATTAATTATGAACTGGACAATTAAATTTTATTTGCAACAGTTCCTTAAATTTTAGATGTCTTAACTGTAAACAGAGAAACGACACTTAAGCATATTTTTCTCTATCTTTTTCTTAATTCTTACGATCCTAACGATTTCTCTTTCAATTCTTATGATCTTTCTTGATTTTATCCCTATCTACTCCTCCTAAGTTTCACTTCTCCCACTACCGTCCTAATTATCTTATTTTGTCTTGAAGCATCCTTTATTTTTTTAACGACAAATCACGCGGCAAAATTCAAATAAGTCCATAAAGATCTTTATTACTTAATACAGACATACATATTTATTTGTAAGGCTTCTTATTCCCCCCCCTCCAGACTCTTGTAATTAAATATAAAAAATACACATACTACCATACACACACACACACACACACACACACACATACATACAAAAACATAAACTTACATCTTACATAGTTAGATTGCAATTGTTAGTCGTAAGTCGATCGTCCAGACGAAAGGACGTTTAGGACGTTATATTTCTAGACGTATAAGACGTTATGTGTTACTAGCTGTTAAGACGTTATTCCTACTTTATTAGCCTTCAAGACGTTTCGTTTGATTTTATAATTTCTTTTATTTTTAAAAAATTCCGTTTTATTTATACTAATAGTTCCACAACATACTCACTAACAAAATCTATAATAAACCTTTTTTTTCTTTATCTCCATATCTGACCCTACAATACTAAGTTTTATGCTTTCTTAGCTCGTTAAACAGATCTATTGTTTCCTTTAATCTTCCTCTGTTTAGTTTGTTTAATATAAATTTCGATAGTCCTATTGATATCAATTCTATGAGTGTTCTTTTGTCTAGGTCTCTATTGAAATGTACTAGATGTTTCTCCTTCTTTCTGGCGTAATTAATTAATGAACCGTCTTTGTATTTAAATGTTAAAGCGTAAGTTGCATTATTCCATCCATCATCTGAAAAAGTTTTAAAAAATATTTTCATCTATTCTGACCATCAAGCTGTTACCGTTAATCTTACAATTGTTGAAGAGTGCTAATCCAAACTTGGCTTATCCAAAAAAAATTATAATACTTCTATTTTTTCTTGATCTTCATCTATCTCGAATCCAAAACATTCTTTTTGAAAATTCTCCACCTATTGTTCAGCAATTTTGCTTAAAAACCATTCTATCTAGAATTTCTCTGCAATATTTTTCAAATTCCGTTTGCCGTTTTTATTCTACCAATCTTTCTAGTATTCCTTTAAGATTACCGTCTTGTGACGTGTTTTTTAAATCTTTTTTATCTACCTCCTCCAAATACTGCTTTCCATACTGCAAGTTCCTATCGTCAACTGTATATACATCTTGTATTTTTTTAGTTAGTGTAATCCACATTTTTTTTGACTGATGTCTTTTTCCGAGTGTATTAACAAATTTTGTGTAATTTTTTGGTTTCTTTAATTCTGTATGTTGTCCAATATATCTCACATTTTCCGATAGTGCATACTTCTTCCCATCCTCTGTGGTAATTGAGTTTATGACAATTGTATTTGTCTTATCATCTTTTAGTGAAGCCACCACCATAAATTCGAATAATAATTTTGTCATTGTGAACGAAATTGTCGTTTTATAAGACAAATAATCTTAAATTCAATATTATGTTAAGATATTTCAGGAAAGTAAAACTCAATCATTTGCTCTGTAACAGAGTTTTAAAAATATATTTATCAACAACATCTATTTCTAGCATCTACATCTATTTCTATTTGTACCAAAATAGAAGAGAATAAAGCGGCAGTTTAAAATAGAAATAATAATACGAAACTATAACGGTAATCCTTTAGGTTGTTTAAGTATAAATAATTGAAATTAAAAATTATTATTTAATAATCGTAAAAAAATGAGAAAATAGTAATAGTAATAGTAAAAAGTAATAGTAATATTCGGTACGTTACTACAATCAAAGACGTACAAAAGGAATATTAGCAAAACTAGTGGTGTAAAAAGAAAACCTAAATATACGATTTGCGTGGACAGATTTTGGCAGTTAATACCTTTAAATTCGTGCTCATTGTGTAGTCTCCATGGTCTTGGCCATTGAAGTCATAAAGCAGCAGGAAAAAAATTTATTAGGCCACAAAATAATTGGAATTTAAATTTGATAAATTTAAATTATGCTACGACTGCATGCTATTTCAAAATTTAATTGCAATGTCACAACTATAATAATTCAATTAATTGAAATAATTTTTAAATCGCACGGAATTCGTATTGTGTCAACACAAAATATTCATTACCAATTTTCATTACGTGCATAATTAAAATATTTGAAATAAAATTCAGTATGAATAAATCATTATCTTCCCAGCTTTTACAGCCATGTGGAGTAAATATGTTTGCAGTTTGTTCTTGTCTCACATTCATTCTTCCATACCTCTGCCTTATCTCTATCTCAGTACTTATTGCATCTTCCCTTTTCCTACCTTCCTTTAATTCATACTTTTAAATTTTGCTCTTTTCTGGCCTTCCTCCTCTTCTTGTCCACATTCCTCAACAATCTCTCTACCCTTTCGTTCTTTTTACGATCTAGTATCTCCTCTTCCTTTAATTCTGTTCGTTTTACTTTCTAGGATCTATCTATTAGGTATTTCAGTGTTCCAGCTTCTGTGGCGCATCTTCTTTCTTGTTGTTCTAGCCAGTATCTGTGGTTCTCCTCTATCTTTACGCACCTCGCCTTCGCTATTAACTTCTGGCTCCCCCCTTCTCCCTTTTTTGTCAGATATTCTCGTCTCGCAGCCGTTCTCATGTTCGCATATTTTTTATTATATCCAGCTTACTTTATTTTGTTATTTTGTATCTGTCCTTGTGTCTCTCTGTCCCTCTCCTCAAAGAGCGCATTTACTTATATCTCTTGTTGTCTCAAACGCTCTTTTCCTAACTAGCCGTACCCGTTCCTTTTGAAAAAGTCCTTTTTCTCCTTACTGTTATTGGTTTTACCAATTTCCTTCTCTTTTTCCTTCAAACTCTCTTTGACCAGTTTTCTACCCTTTGCTTTCCTTACTCCCTTTTTGAATCTAAACACACCCTTTCCAGCTCCTATTCTGATAATATCCCTCCTCGTCTCATCGAGCATTATATACTTCAACGTGCAATAGTCCTATCCAAAACACAAGCGGATGTAATTCTGCTGTATCCTTTCTAATTCAGCTCTTTCTGCCCAACCAAAGAGATCTGCTCCATAAAGCAATCAATTCATTAACCAGACTATCAATTATCATTAGTCTTTCTTTGAAATCGTCTCTGAATTTTCTTTCTCCAATGCCCTAGACATGTCCTACCACTACTTTTGCTCTTTTAGCTCTTTCTTTCACGTGGTTCGTTAGGTTCTCTTTCCTCTGTAAGCGTACTCCTAAATATACAAATTCTTTCACTGTTTCTATATTATGACCTTTCAATTCCCAGCCGTTTTCCTTTTTCTTCCCTCTGCCTTCCCTGAAGATAAGCATCCTTGTTTTCACCGCGTTTATTGGGAACCCTTTTCTGTCTAGGTACCTCTCTGATCTTCTTACTATTGATCTCATTTCTTCTTCCTTGTCCGCTACCAGTACTATGTCGTCTACATATGCAAGCGACCATAATTTTTTTTTTCTTACTACCAGCCCTTCGTCTTGTCCTTTCTTCAGCACTTCTTCTAGATCCGCTATGAGTACCGTAAACAGCGTGGGGCAACCCTGTCTGACGTTTTCTTCCGTCCAAAATCTTCCTGTTTCCTGCCGATTGTTCCTAATATTATTTCCGTCTCTTCGTCTATTTCGATCTCATTATTAGTCCTTTTCTTACGTTCTTATCCACCATCGCTGTTCGCAACTTCTCCCTTTTCACTTTGTCAAATGCTGCCTTCAAATCTATAAACAGCGCATAAACTTTTCCAGATTTCTTATTCAATTACTTTTTCACCACGTGCTACATACGTTGTCCACCGCTCTCCTTCCACTCCAGAATCCCGCTTGCGTACCCAGCAGTAGTTCCTGCTCTTCTATCTGATCCTCTATCTTTTCGTTTAGCATCGCTGAATATATTTTGTAGACTGTATCCAGTAGCGTTATGCCTCTTTAGTTTCACATATCTCCTACCTCCCCTTTTTTGAATATAGGTACTGCAATACCGTTTCCTCACTCGCTTGGGAAGCCTTCGCCCTTCCGTACCCTTTTTAGGATTTTTTTTTGCTTTTCCTGTGTGGTTCCTTCGCAGAACTTCCACGCATCGCTCGGGATACTGTCTTGGCCCGCCACCTTCTTCTTTTTCAGCATCGTTAGTTTTCGTTCGATTTCACCGTCCTTCAGGTCCTCCTCATCTCCTTTCTCGTTCAGGTGTTTTCTTTTTATTGTTTTTGTCTTTTTTTCCTTCCCAGTTCACAGAAGTGTCTCTTCCTCTCCTCGTTCGTTATTTTCTCTTCTAACGATACTCTTTTTGTCCTTTCCTTATTAATATACTTCTAAATCTCCGATTTTTTTTCTTTTTTTTTTTTCTTCGCAATCGTTATTTATTCCATTTCTTTTGTCTTTTTGCATAGATTATTTAGTTCGGCTTTTTCTTCTAAATACTTCTTTTTGCCTATGACGCCTCTCTTCCACCTTTCATAGAGTTTCTTCACTTTCCGTTTCATTCTTGTACATTCTTTGTCCCATCAGAACATCTCTCCTATTTCTCTTTTCTTTTGTTTAATTATTTCTCTTGTTAAGCATCTTCTTATTTCCTCTTGTAATTCTTTCTATCTGTCATCTAGCCTGTCTTTGGTGAGTTATTTGGTTCTAGTACATTCCTTAAATTCTATTATCTTCTCTTTGCTCAATTTTATAATCCCCCTCGTGGTTACTCTTTTTTCTTGCTTCTTTCTTTGTGTTTCAGCTATTTCAAACTACACTCTCCAGGGGAAGTGGTCCGATTCCGTCCTTTCCACGACTTTGAATCTCTTTATCTTGCTCAGTCCTGCCGCGTTCAGTAGGACGTAGTTGATCTCTATTGCATTCCTGCTTCCACGTAGGTACATTCTCCTGCCTTGTCGCCCTCTACGTTACCATTCGCGATATGCCAGCATTTTTCCTCTTTTAGTCTTAGCAGTTGTTCGCTTTTTGCGTTTTTTGTATCGTCCTCCGATTTCCGTCCTTCTTCCTGTTCACTGTCGTATATTTCTTTTTCCGTTTGATCATAACGTTGAAGCTCCTCATATTAGGAGTATTTCTCTTTCTTCTTACTCCAATATTATTCTGTTCAGTTTTCCTCCAGTTTCCTTTATTTTTTGACTGTTTTATACTGTCAGTACCGTCCACGTGTTGTTCTCTATTCTCATTTTCCTCTTCACTACTCCTTCTACGACTATCGTCTTCCAAGTTTTTCCTTATTCCTGTGATGATCCTACCCTTCGCTTTGCCTCTTTTCTTCTCTTATTTCGCGTATTGGCCACTTAACTCGTATTCCTTTGGTTGCCTGTTCTTGATTTTTTCCAGCCCGTTTCCCAATTAAAAATTAAGTACATCATTTTAATTCCGTCAAATGTGTTTCAAAAATATAAATTACATATCTAATTTTAATTCTCGCATTACAATTCGGGGCTATAAATCATGTACATATTTTTAATTCGAGTAATAATTTTTTTTTTGGTACATTTTTTAAATTTATGTAGAAATTGATATATTTTGATATATTGTGATAATAAGTTGTTATTGTTACAATAATGTTCTCATTTCTGTAGAATATAATGAAGGCAAAGCTAGTCGCGAACAGTGTAAATGTCAAGTGATTTTGGTATTTCTGAAATTGCAAAAAAAATAAATGGTCTTATTTTTCCAGGTATACAAGGTGATTTGTTTTCCAAATAAACATTATGTTTAGCTCAAGGGTGAGTCGAACATTTAGCGAAAAAAAAGATGAGACGGAGTTTTTATGAAACACAAAATCTAATTATTTATCTGCATCGTCTTCCTGCTTATTTTCGTCCAATTCCTCATAATTAAAATCATCGGAGTCCAGTTCTGCGGCAATATCGAGGAATTCATTTCTTGGGATATCCTTGTCATCCTCGTCTATTTCTTCTGCTGAATTCTCTGCTGAATCCTCGACTGTGCTCATTAAAAAGTTGGAGCACGATTGTCCTCCAGAGTATTTGTACAGTTGAGTGCAAAGCAGCCCCAGTTTTCCGGCAGCAACACCGTAACATTTTGCAGTCTTTCGTGCACGCACATAGTACCTGAAACATAGACATGTAAAGAAAATAATTAAGAATTTTCGTGCGCAGAGAATGTATATGATTTATCATATAGTTCATTCCAAATTCGCGAAACATTAATCGAACGGTGTAGTCTAAAAATTCGTGAAAAAAGGTAACGTTGGTGTTCAAATTACAAGAGAAAAGCTAGATGGTAAGCATTTTACAAAATTATGGGATTTTTAATTTTTAGGAAATAACTCATTCGGTTTGTTTTATCATTATATTATAATTCTATTCAAATTTTTTTGAGAACTTACTATTTTCAAAAAATTATAGGGCGCTTAACATTGGGAATTAATAACAGGAATCATTATTGTGGTATTTCGCTTTCAGCCCTAATCCTATGCGTCCAAGTTGTTTCCTAACCACGATTGCACCCGATAGAATCTACGATTCACGTGTTCTTGCAGGACGAGTTTTGTTGGCGGTAAAGCTGCCAATTGAGTTTCCACGTCGGTGTGCACATCCAGTGATTCAAATTTTTCGTACCGAGTATCACTGAGCCACTAATTCGGATTTTTGAAGCTATATAAATGTGTAATTATTTGTTCTGCACATTCACACAGACTTTCCATTTTACTCGCAGCGTTGTAGAACATTTTACAGCAGTCTGATGATGATTGTTTTTTTGCAGAATGGAGATGATGCTCTTCTTTCCTTTGTCGTGCATGGCACTCGTCGTGTCACATCCTGCGAATGCGTGGGCAAATAAAATATACGGCTTTAGATGTATGTGGTCTTCTGTAGGATACAAAGTACTTTTTTTACCATTTGGCGTGATTTTTATAAAAATACAGACGACTAAAGTTTGATAAACCGATAAATAAAACCAGCAGGTTGGTGTCATTACCGATAACTGCCACTTTGCGGCCCATATTTGGCTTAAGTTCTATCGCTGTCTTCGGTTATAAGCGCATCCGCATCTTCTTGCGCAAGTTTCACGTTGAGAACGTGTCTACGTAAATACTCCTTCTGCATCTGACCCAGATTCATATTTTTTTCACATTCGACAGAAATCTCTTTTGGCTCAAAGTGACGAGTGTGCTGTCGCTGAACTCGATATCCGGTGCCATATTTCGTTGACGTCGACGGCATCTCTCGTACGATTTTATACCAATATACTCGTCGGAGTATTCATCAAAGACGACCGAAGTGTTTTTTTCGTATTTAGTGATTATGTGCGAGTGGTATAATTAGCAAATTACTTGAAACGATGCTCCATGCGCCAGCGAACGTTGTGCAGGAGGAATCTGCCATCAATAACAAAGGTCATGATATGGTTCCCACTATACTCTGTGACGCTATCGTTGCAGCTGATATTTTTTAAGCATTTTTCCATTTTTTCGTCGAACCTTCATAGTTTATTTTCTCTCCTTGCGTGTAGATAATTATTTGACCTAAGCAGTKGTACGTATTGTGGCCATCAAAAGTTCCAACGTTTCGATCGGTATTATCAAAGACATGCTGCACACAAACATCGTCTTAAAGTACGAGTTTCGGCGGTTCCATGATGATTGATGCCTCGTACTATTGCAGTTAATAATATAAAACGCAGAAGCCTCATTTTTTTTTAAAGATATTGATTATCAACTTTCATCCGCATTTGCGGTGAATGTAAATTCCGAGTGCTAGCTGTAGATGCGATGTGAAACTGAAACGTCGTATGAGAGCTACAGGAGAATGGACAATTGCATTTCATTGCATGAAATATCGGTCTTCATTGTCGTCGACATTTTCCAGTGAATTCAGTGCAATAAGTTGATAAATAAGTATACAAAGTAGTAGAGGAATTTCTCGTTGAGCTAAATGGAGAAATTTTCCAGCTAGCTGAAAAGAATCGTGATTCTCTATCACTTTTCTGACGATCTATGGTGCAACGTTTACAATTGTTCCTCGCTGCTTGATATTGAGGAAATCCAGATCACGATACCAGTTTCCACATAACTTGGTCATACTGAAGCATTTATATTAGATCGCTTTTTCACGGCCTTGCTGCTGCAAGATGTAGATATCTTTTCCGAAGAATTCCTTCAATATTCGATACCAAACTTTTCTTGTAAAAAAACATCTGCTGCCCTTTAAGATACAGTAGTTCAGTCGCTGTGAATTATTATTTTTGCGAATTTTTCATGCACTCCGCAATGAGTTAAAAGCCAGAGTCTCTTCTTTTGCTCTTAAAAGACGATGCGACGTGTTGGTTAAGATTTTCGAAAACATTACGTAACATTTTTGGTGATATCGTGCGCCTACAGCAACTAGAGAATTGACATCTTTCAACCGATGTAGCACATCGATGCTCAAGTCATCGTCGAGCTGTTCAGCCATATTAAGGAACTTTTCTTTCATATAATCGTTTTGTATCACGTTGCTTTTCTTGTGACTTCTATCCCATGACTGTGCGCATATTAAGGGGGTATTCTAGTCTAGAGGCATGAATTTTAGGTACTTTTTAAAGTGCCGACAAAAAAAGGCAAACAATATTTTTAATATGCATTTTTTTATCAGATATTTATTAATATTTCAAAAATACATAAAAAAAAGTGTAAAAATTAAAAAGTCAAAAAGCTATCGGCTTTTGCCATGATACCAACCGAAAAATTGACACCGAGAAGTTTTCGATATTTACGCGATGCGTGGGCGAAGCAATTTCAGTTTTTTCTTCTCAAGCGGTCACTCATGCACGTTACAATCGTACTCAATCGCTGCTGTTTTCGTAGGAAGAAGAATAAGGAAAATAAGGAAAACAAAACGCAAACAAATACGGAACGTTGTAGGGTGCTATGAAAAATGATTGCTCAAAGATATGAATTGTCTGCGAATAAAAWTTTATGTATTCCGTCAACTTCTAATTTAATTTGCGAACAATCGGCTTAGCCTTTGATTACCGGTACAAATTTAAATAATTTTAATGTCCCAGCAAAAACCATTATTATTGCTAATTATCTATTTTATTTTTTTGGTCTTTATTTTTTGAAGTTATTTACATTTATTTTACATTTATTTTACATTTATTTTACTTTTATTCAATACTAAATAGCAAGCATGTCCCGACGAGGATTTCCTTCTGAATTCGTGTAACACTCAACGTAATAACGATTTATGTACCATTTGTAAAGATTATAGATTCTTAGCGTATATTTTCGAAATAAAACTTAATTGTTTTGAGAATATCGAAATTTTGTTATCGCGTCTCCCCACTCTTCAAACCGTTGCTAAGCACGCCCTTCTGGGTCCATCATCAAAGACACTCGTTCCATTCTTCCACTGGACGCCTACGTCGACACGTTTTAGACAACCTGCGAAGAATTTACAAAGAAACCGACATACAAATCTAGAAGTGAAATAAGCAATGTATAAGTTTCTCTTATATTTCCACAAACGTGGTGTGCCTTGTCTTTGAACCCGTACACAAGCGAAGCAAACGAGAGGTGAGACACGTGTTTAATCTTTTGTTAGACGTAATTCCTTATTTTAATAAATTTATCAACCAGGGTTTTTATGCCACAAGGCTTTTCCCTGACGAGTTACTAAAGTATTATACTTTGTATTGATTTAACCAAGTGTTTTCTTTTATCTTATTTTAATTTAACCCCTATTTTTCCTCACGTATAAAAAAATAAATAAAATTATATCTAATAATTATATATATATATATATATAAACCTTTATATCAATTGTTTTAAATATCTTTATTTTATTTTATCATTTTATCGTCTTATTTACAAATTTAGAGTATGTATTATATTAACACGCGGGATAGTTGCTGTTTTTTTTCATGTTAATGTTTCTTTTTAAAGTTATTTTTGTTTTAAATTTTTTTGAGGTTATTAGGATTATACTCGTTTTGGTACGCTTTAGAAGTATAACTTCTTACGTGCGTACATAAGTACACATACTCGTTTTTTTTTTATTATTTCTTTTTAATATTTACCTTCAGAATTTTTCTTTTATTGTCAGATATTTACCTTAAATATTGTTCTTCTACTACAATTTTATTTTGTTCAAAATCTCGAAAAGAATGATATACTCTATTATTTTAAATACCTAATTACCGTTATAGAACTTATTGTTTGATTTTATCATCATTTTCTTGATTGTTTCTCTAAGTTACTTTGTTCTAATATTCAATTACATGATAACGATGATTACCATTAACGTTAACGTTCACATTATATACTCATATATGTCTAATTAGAATAAATGAAAAGTCGTTTAATTAACCGGATTAAAAGTATTACRAGTAAGCTGTGATATTTATATGAGAGAGAATTGCACCCTTTTCTAAGGGTTTTTTTTTTATTTTATTCGTCTTTTGCTTTACTATTTGTCCTCAAAAATTACGTAAATTTTAGTTGTTGTTCAGTTTAAATACCATGGGTGGTAATTAAAACCTTAAGCGGTATCGTTTTTTTTACAATTCTTATGTACATAAGTCTGTTGATTGTTTTCTTCTTAATTTTTTGTCTAATGTAAGTAGTGCACATTTCTATAGCTACTTGGTTGGACTGTTCTGCGATTCTTTCTTTTTACTTTGAAGTGAAATTTTTTATTTTGTCTATTACTGTTGTTAGTCCTAGATCCTTTCGTATAACTTCATTTCGTACATTTTCATTATGGTGCGTCGACTATGGTTTTGAGTATTTTTAATTGCATTGCTTCTAGCTTTGTTACATGACTCATTGCTGCCGTTCGTAATAATAGTATTTTATTGGTCCATAAAKGTTTTATAATGGTTTTGTATACGTTTAGCTTATTTTCTATACTGAGCTTGGATTTTCAGCAAATTAGTCATAACATTTGTTCTCTCTTCATAAGTATGTTTTTTATCGTTTCTTTAATACGATACTTTCCTAATGGTAAAGGAAAAATTACGGACTTCATCCTTTCCACTTTGCGAATCTTTGCTACCTCTCTTTTACTCTCACACAAGATTTACTTATACTTACATCTATGCAAAATATGCTAGATATTAGGACGAAAATAAATAAATAAAAAGTAAGCAAAATATTACTATTATTATCACAATCAGCTGCACAATAACAAAAAGTTTAATGAAAGTTCTAAAATTGGCAAAAACCCTTACGCGATTCCTTGATCGGAGAATAAACTGTTTTTTTTTCCAGTATTCTTACAAGAGTTTAGCATAATTCGTTATGCATTTTAGTCTAGCTCTTAATGATGGTAAAATCAAAGAAATATGAATTGTTGGCAATCGTTTCTATACAAGTTAGTCAGGATCACTTATTCACTTTTACGTTTTTATACGAATCGTAGTAATTATATTATAAAATATTATAATTATTGAAGAAAATTGTCGTTGCATTTGTTAATACAAGTTACTATTTTAAGATGACAATTAGACAGTGTTTGCATCTAGGAAAAATATTAGAAATTAAAAAAAGTCAAAAATTCAGATATAAACAATTTTTAATGTTCGTTTCCGACGCATAAAAAATGAATTAATCTATTATTAAATTGGAATATAATTTTAGATATAATAAATGTCTAATAGAATACTATTTACAGTAGAAGATTTGAAGAAAGGATAAAATTCTTGTTTCCTAAATGTACATACTTACAAAAAAGATTAGATGGAATAATAATAAAGGAGTGAGAAGCTCACACAGGTTGTTTCGTATCCTTCGCAACGAGTGAGTAGGGCGAAGCGCCGGAGCGTGTACGGCCCTGCCGAGTCGTGAGACACGCGCGACAAAGCAGTATCTTTGTTTTTRKTGGTAACCACGGTAGCGCCAAGATGTTTGTAAGGGCTCCTTCTTTCTTGTAGCTCGCGCTCTCCCACCACATTTATTACACAAATCACATGTATCGACATCCGCGTTATCTTTGGGCTTTGCTTTGATTGGTCCAACATTGCATCTCTTTTTTGTATAAAGCCCAGTGCGATCTCGCGCCTAGCGTCACTCGTGATTCATCATTCTCGAAACTCGTCCCTCGTGACTCGTCACACGAGATTCATCTAACTTGAAAAGCTGAGACTTGCGAGAACCTCTTCAAGGATAATTATTGTATTGCGCAATACTACATCATTTAAGTTCGGCCAGCGACAAGGGACAAAGGCGGTCCTGCCCGTGGCCAGAATTGTTYTGCTTGTACTGATTTTTCTTCAACGTTTCAACCAGGGTTCTTATGCCGAAAGACTTTTCCCTGACGAGCTAAATAAAGCATACTTTTTAATACTGACTGGTCTCAAATATATTTGTTTTATTAGAGTTTTATTGTCCTATCCTCTTTCCTATTAATAAACAATCTCGATATAACCCGTGAGGGCATTTTTGATTTACTGTACAATCCACTGGAGTACCACTGGAGGCATCGGTCGCAACAGTGGGAATATTTGAGTCCTTCCTTATTTTTTCGTTACTGACGTACCGTGGAGCATTCACCATTYTACGTTGGGTTTAGGATTATTGAGCCTCGAGCTTGACAATGTGACTTTTCGCTGCTATACCCCATAGCGGTGATCCATAGATCGAGAGATTGGACTTATTATTGCTTTGTAGATTATTACTTTGTTCTCTGTGCTAAGTTTAAGTTTTTTACAAGTTAACTAAGCAATTTGTCTCCTTTTTAAACGAATTTGTTCAATTTCGGCATTTAATGAATTGAATTTAAAGCATTGAATCCGGTTTTTATTGCGCACTGCATAGGTTTGGTAGCGGTGGCGTCAGTGGAGTAGCGAAGGCACACAAAGACATTCAAAATGCATGCAGAAGTACCTTGATTTACGTGGAGAGGATAGGGTGTGTTTAGCCCTGTGCTCGAATGTGCACGTAGTCTCTTGAAATCTGGATAGCTTAGACAAGGTTCGTTTTGGAAAAGATAGTTACGCTATATTGGCATTGTTCTGTTAAGTTAAGCATACGTGTGCGAATTTGGAGAACGGTGCGTTGCGTACTAAAAGCGAGAGGCTGGCGTGAGGTGTGTGGGTTTTTGCCGATTACATG
This sequence comes from Polistes canadensis, assembly GCF_001313835.1. Taxonomy (NCBI): domain Eukaryota; kingdom Metazoa; phylum Arthropoda; class Insecta; order Hymenoptera; family Vespidae; genus Polistes; species Polistes canadensis. The sequence goes on from NW_014569965.1 coordinate 84,618, forward strand.
TAGGGAATTGTAGCTGTTTACTAGCTGCTATCGTGGGATACAATAGTAGCTGGACGGTCTACAACCAAGTATCAAAGCTAATTGCGACAGAGGAAAACGTGCGTCCGTAGGGCCGATAACAGGTTGAATTATATTTCGTAATCTCAAAGGTTTGCACTGGAGACGGAAGGTAAGAGAGCTCTTTAGCGTGCGACAAAAGGTATCTCGCGACGTAGTTGCGTTATTTCATTCTTTCTTCTATCTATTYTCAAATCACTGTCTATTTGTACCGTATTTCTCCTCAAATAAAGCGTTTACTTGCCCCGGCTTTTCTCTAAATTTCCTGAGAGTTTTTATGCTGAGGCAAGCGGCTCTCTACCGCGTCAAATTGTGCTGATTAACTTATCTATCCTTTCCCATCTCGCTCATACCTGCGTTAAAATCATTGCCAAATAAACTATATTAATCGTAAATTTCTTCTTGTCTTATATATACGGAAAACAACAACATTATGTCTCTTTCTTTTTTTTTTACAATATTTGATTGTCAACTGCTTATTTATTAATCTAAGTAACTAAGCATAGTCACCTCCTTGAGATATCCTTCTGGTTAAACATATTCACTCATCAGTAAAATGATGAGAAAGATAAACTTGTTTCCTTTCTATGATTTCTCTCTTTATCTCTTTTTCTCTCTCTCTCTCTCTCTCTCTCTCTCCCTCTTCCTCACTCTCTCTCTCTTTCTCTCTCACTCCTCTCTCTCTCTGTGGTATTTGACAAAAATATTTAATAAAAGGAAAAGAAAATGCGTATTTTTCCGACCAAAATTTTGGCAAGACGGAAACTTGTCCCTCTATCACAGGGTACTTGACCCAAACCATATCCTTTCCATATGATAGCCGTAACAAAAGTTAGAAATTATATTTACGTTTCTCCTTCAAACGTTTTAACTTAATCCCAAGTTAACGCAAATTTCTTTTCAATCGCCTAATTGAAGTATCTCTAACATCTCTATTCTCTTTATGGCGCTTTTTCCCTGTATTTCACATTATATTTTATTTCTTAATATGTAGATTACACAATTTATTTGTATACAATTTATTTGTATACAATTTATTTGTGTACAATTTTTTTTAATATGTATTTACAAATTATGTATATACACTTATGGATCGTATAAAATTAGATAGTGGTAATGGATTGTAATTACGGCTTTTAAAATCGTAAATCATTACCAAATGTCTACAAATTTTAACAATGTAGACACAGTTTTCCATATCGTCTAAGAAAGAATAGTTAGCAACTACAAAATCAAAACCTTTGCCTTTCATCATATTCAAAATAGTAATTTTATAGTCTTTAACATTGATAATATTAGACTGTGGTAAACGTGGTGGCATAGTCTCGATCACCCATTTTTCTGCTTCCGTTTCATAAGTACTGTAAACATCAAAATTATAAGATAAGGATAAATTTATGAGAGCGTGTCCTACGTCGCTAGCACCATAATGTAATAATACAGTGTTAATTAGTTTAAACTTACAAGTTTCCGAATGCAAAATTCAGAAAGCTGCCAAATAGGGTTGGGGAATTGTTGAAGCATCCTCGAAGCTCTAACTGTCTGGAATAATCCAAGTAAAATCTGGATCAGCTGAAATTTYTTTACTTATAGTGACATTATCAACTAGTCCCATTAGTCTACGACCTTTTTCATCAGTTCCTGAATATTCTGTAATAGTTATATTAGATTCTAGGCTGCCATCGTTTTTTAACCAGTATGCGTAAACACCTAAGTAAAATACAGAACATTTAACATTCACAATTCTATTATTCTTTTCAGTAATCAATGGTAATTTTTTTATCCATACTAATGAGCCTAATTTATTAGTTTTAGCATGTAAACGCGAAAAAAAAGCAGATTTTACTAACAATAGCATCAATCTGTAAGTGCCCCATACCCCATTTGGCGCTAACACATTTTCACGAAGATTAAGTTTCATTTGTAATTCATAGAATTCATTTTAAAGTGAGAATTTCGATGCCTGTAAGTCTTGTAGATCGAAAATCTGAAGTTTCTTGTAACCGGGTTCTCGATTTATATCTCGAAGTATTTCAAATATATTATTATCGATAATAGTGTTAACCATAAATATAATATTGTCATATTTTGAGTCTTTTAAGCAGACTTTTAACCGATCTTTACAGTTTTCGTGGTTATTAACGACAACAGTTTCTCCTAGATTTGTTTCCTTATGTAAAAGAAGAGCTATACGACAGAGAACTATTTTTATTTTCAGGACGATGTTTAATCCCACACTTGTCAATACAGAAATCGCATTATCTTCCTCTTTTGTTTGAATGATTGTCAATAAAAATAATTCTTTACCGAGAGTACTAATAAGTCTTCTTACATCGTTATAATGCGCGTTATTTATTATCGTTTAAATGAAATTTTCATTAATTGTCCTATAAGGCAAATCTCTAGCAATTAATTTTATATTGAAGTTTTTCCTCGTCTTTCTTATGGTATTCTCGAGAGAATCAAAAATATTATAATTTTTCTTTATAAACTCTTTCGTTAATAATATCTTTCCTTCATTGTTAATGCAAATATTTTTTTAAATAATTCCGAGTATTTAGTTTATCACGTCGTCGATATCCGTCTTTATTTTAATAATTTTCTGGATAAATCGAAGTTCATTCACGACATTTATCCAATTCCTCTTTTTAAATATTGATTCTTCAGATTGGATTACACTCATTGCAATTTTCGGATAAGCAATTACGTTTGCCCGTTTTTCAAACTTCATCAGTAAGGCTACGAAAGAAAGTTAGTATATATAGTTTGTTAAATTATGATACATTACGTTATTTGTTTKTCGAAACATGTATAAACACGATACTTAAATAAGTGATAAGAAAAATGTATGTTGATAATATAACAAGTTTGAGTTACGGGCATATTTGGTGTAAAAACTATTTTTGTGTCGTTTAAAAAAAAATATAAGTATTGCCTTCTTGCATACTAATTGTTTTAGTTTTAGCAAATTGTCTATTCTAGTATTTTCTAACTGTAAATGTTACTACTTTAATGTTAAAAAATTGTTGCCGACCATTATTTTTAATGAAAACAGTCATAAATAATGTATTATCAGAGCATAATTTAATAAATAATATTATTTTTAATTCTTTATTCTTTGTGAGATATTCTAAGAAAACCAAATTAAAATTGATTTATTTTTAGTCCAAAAATTTGTTTAAGATTATACACATTTATTTCAATTTTTATTTATATGGTAAAGAATTTGAAGAGTTTTAGAACTTTTGGTCGATATTACATCGTAATAACCACGAGTAAGGTAATATTAGGTTTCAAATGCTCACCATTGTTTTTTTTCATCTTTTCTGTTTATTGTTTCATGTCGATGACGAGTTTTTGTATCCTACTCAGTAACAATATATTTTTATTCCTAATGCTGATAACTAATCCTTCTAGTATTAACCTCCAGTCTCTACTCCATTTAATCGTTTCATTGGAACACAATGTAAAAAGTCCTCTAATAATATTGTAAGATTCTTCACACTGGTACCCATGTAAAAGTAGATTAGAGTAAATATTTTCTTCGTCTCAAGTTTCCGTTTCTTCTTYTGGTAAAATTATTTCTGGAATATATTTCTTTGTTTTTTCTGCTAAACGAATAGCTATCATGATTTCATCATTGGTTTTTACTTCAAATTTTCCTGAACCTGAAAATTTACATTTTTTCAATTATTCTTTTAAAACTTTATATTTACAGGTTTGCTATATATACCTTTGAGTATCATAATA
>NW_014569965.1:88449-91212 GCF_001313835.1 Polistes canadensis
AATAATTAAAAGAATTTTGCCGTTTCTAGCTACTTCTATTAATTTATTGTGAATGATAATGTTCTCGAGTATAAAAGAATTATCAGCATTATTCGGTATTAAATTTAAATAAATATTCACAACCAACTTTAAATAGACAGCTAAAGAAATGATAACATTGCCATTAATCTTAAAAATACGTAAAAACTTGTATTTATCTGATTAAAAATCTACCAGTTCTTCAGTTCGTTGAGTTTCCCGCGATTTAATACTTTCCACGACTTGTCAGACATACAAAATAAATGTTTATACTATCCATTTGAGAAAACTCTATTTTGTACTTACCAATCAGAACTATGATCCCATCGAACAAAGGGAGAAATAGATAGGGTTTCTCTAGAAACAGGATAAGAAACTCTCTGGTAGAGCTTTCCTGGAGTAATAGGAAATCCAAGATTATAAAGCATTCCTAATGTGGAAAAAATAAAAGTTGCATTGTCCTTATAGCCTCGTTTTGTAAATGATAAATAATTGCAACTTCTTTTAAATGATTTTTTTAAAATGGCCTAATAAATTAAAAATATTGGTTAATTTAATTTTAAAAAAAATTTCTATTTGAACTTATTTTCTTACAAATAAACCTATAGAAGTCCATGAGGTGAAATTTTAATCGTTATAGCGGTTTTTGGTAACATTGTTAATATCTCTTCGAATAAGACAAAAGAAAGGAGATTATTTGTATGATATTCTGGTGAGGAATAGTGAGCTTTCTTTAAATGCCACTCAATTTTTGGAATAGACGTGCATATTCAACGTTCTCTGCGATTTTTTGGCTGAAAGATTGCTTTTTTTAAGGATTCTAACAACTTTGGACAAGCTAAAGAAATGTACCGACTATGAAAAGTAATATTACTAGTCGGCCCGGTTTTAGCAAATATTCCTTTAMTCTAAGGAAAAAATAATTATAGATTAAAAGTTTTCATATTTTAAATGTCTATCAAAAAATCTCCTAAGCATTACCTGTAATTCTTTTACAAAAGCATTTATTGACTCGGTATGTCCACTTATGGTAGAACTGTCTGATCCATTATGATGAGCAATATCAATGTCTTTAGGACAGAAATGTTGCAACTGTTTGTAACCCAGACCTACTGCAGCCATCGTTCCATGTTTAAAATCACTTTCTACTAAAGCCAAACCACGAGAAAAAGCGCTTAAAATCATTTCCTCGGCAGTGAAGCAACTATCTGCGTAAAAACAACCCAGCTCACCAACAGGATTCCTGATCATGTAATTCGGTTTTACGCCAACAGCATATAGAATATCCACTAGACCGATCTATAAAACAATTATTTAAAATTATTTATTTAAAATAAAAAAGAAAGAAACATTGTTGAAGGGGAAACATTTGATATATTATTACTTGTATTGCTGCTATTCCCAGTAAGCAGTTTATAATATTATCGTATATTGTTGGATTTTTATCGCATATAATATGCACAATATCGTAACCTCGAGGTCCTAAAACTACATCACAATTTTTTATTGCTTCGGCGAAGATTAGTATTTTCATTAGTGACTTACCTGAATGACAATTTTACATTTAATATATACAATATAACATTTGTTTTTTCTAGTTATTTAAATATAAAATTTGTGCAGTACCCATTCCAGTCCATTATGATCCCATCCCCGAAAAAACGAACCAGATCTAACCACATTGAGCTGGCAAATTAGCTTGAACCATCTCTATCGATTGCTCTGAATCAGCTGTTTCCAAATCTGGAACTACTGTTTGCCCAGAATACTAAGAATGAAGAAATGGTTTCTTATTCTTTCTCTAATATCAGTAATTAATTGAGCAAGTTCCTCTCCTTGAATTTAACTAAACACAAATAGAATATAATTCACGATTATTTTGCCTAATCAGTTCAGTCGTAAAATAAATATTTTACAATATTAAAGATCGACGATATCATTTCCTGAGTTCGACAAGAAGCTACAAAAAGTCGTTGCATATTATATGGTGAAAGTTTTAACCTTTGCTTCTCTTTTGAATGACTTTTTAGGATAATGTGAGAGAAGAAACCGTATAAAGCGGCTGTGTTAACAATAGCGTAACGATCTGTCTCAGGTGTTAGCTCTGTAATTACTTTTACGCGTCCATCTTGAAGGCATAAGGCCTCTTCTGGAGGCTCGGAATAATGAAGATTCGGAGGTATAACTCCGGTCTCCACAGCAATTAGTACCTAGAAATAAAAATAAACAAATGTAGAATATTAAACCAAATTTGTGTTGTTTAATATTTAATTTTGTGTTTTAAGAAAATTTACCTTAAATATATGAAAAATATATACGTTTATACAAAACAGTTTTTTTAGAAATACTTTTCGACCATTCTAAACGCAAGAATAAAAAATTTAATTATTACAGAAAATTAACAATGTATAGCATAAAATGAATTCAATCACGAATGACTTTTTTGTACATACTATTTTTATTATTTATCTTTTTAAAGCATTACTTGAATCATTAATTTCATTATATAGCAATACTTGAAAAAATATTTCCATTTGTTAGTGTTGATGCGACCGATGCCTCAATCGGTACTCCAGTGAATAGTAGTGAATCGAAAAATGCCCTTACGGGTGATATCGAGATTCTTTATTAATGRKWARGARGATAAGGAAAATAAAACACAATAACGACTTTATTTGAGCCCAGTCAGTACTAAAAAGTACGCTTTATTTGGCTCGTCAGGGAAAAGCCTTTCGGCATAAAAAC
>NW_014569966.1:0-13840 GCF_001313835.1 Polistes canadensis
ATGCTCTCTAGTTTAGGCTTTTGCACCCTGGTGGTATGTGAGAGAATCGTGGAGTGAGTGGGTGGGTATGTATGTACGTTTGTTATTTTTAAATAGTGCCAATATAAAGGCAGGTAGCATACTTAGGTGTGAATGTTTATTTAATTTGTAAGTAGGTAGAGACCGGAGAAGTCGCGTGATTGTAATTTCCACTCAGGAGTGGACAATTTCTTCTCCGAATACTATACAAAGTCTCAGCAGCCTTTAGATTCATTTATCATTTAAATATTTCTTGTATTTTTTCCGTATATTGCTGATACTCTGTACCGCGAGATATAAATCAGTATCGAACGATTTAAATGTCTTTGCGTTTTCTTTAAAATTAATTTTTTTTCGAAAAAGTGAAGATAGTTGAATACGTTGGATACTTACTTAATATTAAGTATATTAACGCTTTGCTCTTTAGTAATTCCTATTGAAAATACTTTATTTGTTATATATGCATAGTAAATACAAAGTAGAGTAAAGATAAAAGATAAAACTGGTCGAGTAAAAAAGTAAGACCATAAGATGTATTACAAAGTTTCTGCTTTTGTTTGATATTATTTAATTTTTTAAATGCAAAGTGTTAATAATAGGTTCATCGATTAGATCAAATTTTTGTTGAGGCATTCGAGTAAATGTTAAAAATAGCCTCACAGCAGCGTTTAGGGCATGAAGAAAGAAGAGGCTAAATGCCGAAGAGGCTAAKGCCGAAGAGGCCCCCACWWAWWTGTGGTATCAAGTGGGCAACTACACAGACTATTGAGTTATTTTCAAAGGTTCAACAGCAAGTTCGAACTTTTCGAGAATAGCTCTCTAGTCATATTTTATTATATTACTTTTCTGCTCGTCATTAATATGTAGTTGTAATTGGAGATGATGGACCCATTCCATCTCCTTGGCACATCAAATTTGTGTGCCATATCGTCCAAAAGGTACATAAGGTTTTAGTTAGTTAGAGTTAAAAATATTAAAATTCTCGTATTATTAAATTTTTAAGTTAATTTAACGTTCAGTAAATATTAGTTATTTCTTTTTTCTTGTTCGTGTTTAAGAATTTTTTACTGTGATTGTATTTTATTAAATTTGCAATTTTTCTTTTGTATATAACGTAGTTCAAAAGTATTTTATAATAATATTAATAGATATTATTTTTATAAGAAACTTATTAAAATATTTTTATTTTTCCTATTTTTTAATTCATTATATTTTTTAATGTAAAATCACGCGTTTAAATTGAATTTCATTGCAACGTTTAATAGAGATTTGATAAAATAAATATAGAATTCAGTTGAAAAGTGCATCTGCGAATTGGACGATTTGTATGTTAGGCTATTGAATTATCACTTGATTGTATGATTAATATAGTTTTCTTTTTGTTACAGGTGATCATCGTTTGATTCATCATCTACTCGTTTTGATTTTCTTCTACTTTTTTAAATATATATGTGTAAAAAACGCATTTCTGAAGGCACACACGTATTTAGACACTAAAAAAATAAAATATTTAATTATCTAAAACTTAATAATAAATAGAAACTTATATATATTGGCTTTAGAGTCATCGATTGAGCGTAAAGAAATTAAAACAAACTCGAATTAGATTCAGTGTTGTTTGTTTTATTAGAAAATTTTGATTTCACAATTAGATTTTCATTTATTTCCAATCAGTTTTCTATTATATTTTGACGTATAAGTATTTTTAATTATAGTTTTAATGGGTAGTGGATAGATTCTTTCTTTGCATTCTTAAACAAATTAATATAATTTTTATTTACGAATGTTTAGAAGTATTTCGGCGCATTGCAATTCAAATGCATTGTAGGGAGCGGCACTGTCAAGTTTTCGCGCTTTGTAGTTCATATTCTTTCTAAATTGTCGCTTAAGTCGTAACAGTGCAACCAACTGCAAGAACAAAACATCTGATTTTCAATTAATACCAATACAATAAACATAGGTTCAAACTCTCTATTTTTATTGGTTCTTATTTAATAACTTAACTGTTTCAATTGGCGTTGTTATATGCAAGCAACGCCGGTTTGGATTAATATATATTTTAAATGTTCATCAAAGTGTCAAAGCATTTATTTTTGTTTAATAAGATATTGTGTTGATACTTTCGTTTTAGTTATTGAGTATTCGATATTCGTTAAGTGATATATGGTACAAATCATGAATAATCTCGATTTAAGTCAATTATCAGGTAATTAAAATAAATATAAATTATTAAAGAAATATATTTTAATATGTAGATTTAATAATGTTTGATTTTATTTTTTTTTTTAAAGATATATCTATTATATCTCGAATTTCACGAAGTTCGCAATTAATGGGTAGATTAGATTCAATTTTACTTTCCAACGAGCTAGATCATCACTCTAGTCTTATTCAAAGTAGTAAAGCTACAACTACACCGGAACAAGATCATACTGATCTTAGGGATTCTACGAAATTATTGATTGATTGTCAGAATAGCATCAGTGAACATGCAAAAGTACAGTTGATTTATAAATGTTTAGAGGAAATATGTTTAAATAAAAATATTGCATTACCAGATGAAACTAAAGACAAATTAAAAGGATTCTTACAATCATTTGAAATAAATAAAATAAAAGACATTTCGATAACTCTTAAACAAGGATTACAAGATTTAACTATACTGGGAATTCAAGATTTTCCTGAATATAAATTAAGTTATGAAGAAAGATTAAATGTAAAAGCTTGTGTTGATGCATTAATGCAGGAAAAATTACATGATTTTCTATTAAAGTAAGTATTTATTCGTGTAGTTGTGATTTGTATATTTTAGATAAATAATATTAATGTTCGATGACGTTACAGATATGAGGAATTAGGTGGTAATGTTAAAGAACTTCAAAAATTAAACAGTCTCAACACTAATAACCAATTATCAGAAAACACAGATTTAGAACTATTAAAATGGAAAGATAAATTTGATAGTCTTTGTGCGCATTATAAAGATCGTCTAATACAAAGTACAGATTTGATCAACGAATGGAGAAAAGTAAAAAATGAAGATGTCAATGAAGTTTATAATAAAAAGGCACAAATCTTATCATTGCAATCGCAAATAGTTGAAGTACAAGCTAAAGTGGCTAAATTAACTTGTTTAACCAAAATGTATACGGAAACGTCCAAAACGATTGATTCGTACAAAATATTAAATAATACTTTAGATGACAAGATGTTAGAACTAAGTAATGAAATTAAAAGGAAAACTAATTTGAAGAACCTTTATCTTGATTTACAAAATACAGAATATGATAATATATTAAAGACATATTTACACCTATGTAGCGCTATTAAAAAGAAAAAACAGATAATGGAAATGCTTTAAGAAAAAATTTATATTTTTATATATATGTATTATTTTGTTTCTACTTATTTAAGATTATATGTTTTAACATACTAGCTACCGTGCAACAGAAGAGAGATTTTAGCTACAACTCAGAACTTATCTTTCGCATTGATTAAAGTCATAAATTTTTGACACTGGATTCTTAATGGAAATTAATGTCACAGACACGTGACACTGGTAGTGAATATGTTAAGTTGTAATTATTTCTTTGTTTGGATTGAATGCTATATTTAGATAACATTAAAAAATTTTATTACTATTATTGTTTTGATTATAATCGGTACAACTTAATAGAAATAAATATAATTTATAAACAATATAGAGAAAATGAGCCTGCAGATATATGATTATTGTTAATATGGAGATTTATAGAAGAAGAAATGATCCTTAAAAATATACTTTTAACTTATTACATTACAAAGTATTTATTAAAATTACTCATGTGTCATTTCTGAAATAATGCTACTTCGTATACCGCATCTATCAGGTAGTATTCCATTTTCAATTAAAAATGTTTCTATACGAGCAGGAATAAAATGTGATTCCAAATGTTCGGTCAGTTGGACAAAATTTCCTATTATTTGTCCTTGTTTGTAGACTAATAAAGCAGGAACACCTTTCTCTTTAAAATGTTTACTCAATCCAGCTACGGATCCTAAATATTTTTCATTATATGATTAGTTATAATAACAAATAATATAATATTTTGAGATAAATATATAAATGAATGAGAAAATGTACCTGAAATTTTACAAAATTTGATGCTAGGATATTCCTTAGCAAGAGTTATCAAAGATCTATTCATTTCTTTGCATCCAAAAACTTTGTTTTCATATATATGAACAATAATTGTTACAGATTTATCCTCATTGTCGATAGCATCTACAAATTGATCTGCAGTTTCTAATTTAATTAATTGTCCAAAGCGTAGTTTATCTGCTTTTGCAAGCATCTCTTTCATTCTTTGCTTTTCATAAGTTATTAAAAATTCATCTGACAATAGATCAGCTAGTTCTGGATCTGTTTCTTCCAGTTTTGCTTTTTCTTCATCTAAATCAGTGCGACACGTAAAACTTACTTTCTTGATTAATTCTAGTCTTTCTTTGTCAAGCATTGCTTGTTTTTCTGTTTCTATTTGTTTAAATCTTTGCCAATCCTTTACAGATAAATATAAAATTAGTGAAAATAGTTATCTTGGAAGACATATATTCATGTTTTTTAATCTGATGCTTACTTTAATAACACCTTTAGGTCCTGTATTACTTGATGATCCATCCCATTCAGAATAAGATGGTGCATTGGAGTAAGACGGTAGAAGGTTGTAAGCACTCCTTGAATATTTGTTTTCTTTGTCAACATATTTGTTAGAATCTTCGCTATCATTTTCATCTTCACTTGAACTACTACAATAGTAGTGCGTTTTTTCTCCTAAAATTTTATCCTCCAGCGTAGACATCCTTCGTAATCTTTTATTTCTTTTGATATTATTTAAATTTTTCTACAATTAGTAAATAATTCTTATTACTCATAACAAATATAAAATGTAATTGTTTATATACTTAAAAATAATGTTGTAGCTTGTTTACTTTTGTAAATAAGTTTCAAATTTGTTTGTTTGAAATTTTACATAATTTGATTACTAAAATTTTTAACGTTATTATATTTTATCGATAAGACTGAGCACACAAATAAATTAACAAATAATCTTATTCTTTTACAAATGGAATTAAAAGGCTCAACAAAACGGTACATACCTTTGTAAATGTCAATATCTAAAAATCGCTTGTGTTGATAATGTCAAATGCGTTTTTACCGATAGTATATCGTTCGGTTTAAAGTTTTCGCCACTTCGACACAGATGTCACTTTTATCGGCCGGGTCAATGCGCGGGAATATTTGAATCATTTTTATTGATTGATTAAATAAAAATATCCGATATTTTTTTGCATATTCATGGTGTTCAGAAAATAATTTATATTTTCTTATAGCATGTAAAGTTAAAATATTGTATTTCATATAACTGAGAAGAATTAGGATGCACGTCATCAAAGATTATTTTTTAAAATAGTAAACTTCTATTTATATAACAAATAATGCAACTAAAGAACTTTCTCGGGTTTTTCCCCTCACAGAAAAAAATTTAATGTAAACATCATCTGTTTACAAAAAAAAGATAGATAAAAATTCAACCATGAATAATAAATATTTTCTAAAAATTCGAATTTATATTTTAAAGAAGATAAGGAAAAAAAGTAATATCTTTTAAGTAATTCTTTCTCAATATTATGTAAAAATGTGATAAAAATATTTCCACGTTGTAAGAAATTTTGCCTGAGAATTTATGCGAATAAATTTATTTGATATTCCTTTTGTTATTCTTAATGATCAAAATAAAAAATGACGAAATAAATAAGATCGATGGAAAGATCGAACGGAAACTTATTCGTATTTTTCTTTTACTTTTTTCTAATTTCGAAAAAATGCAATTGCGTATGTGCAACGGATCGCTCTTGGGGGGAACGTTTATCATGTTTTTTTGTAAGCTTTTTACTTGAGTCAGATTATTTATTCGAGGTCAATGATAAGGAAGAACCCCAACGGTTTTATTTACGTCAAATTCAGGAGGGGTCGACGTTATCATTCGTATGCCTGTATTATTTCCGTAATAATATATACGTATATATATATATTTTACTTATCTTTTTCGAAGCTTAACCATTGGGTGTCACGCAATACGATATATACGTATAACAATTTTATTATAATCCTATGAATAAATTATACTTTTAATCAATGTTAAATTCTTCTTTTTTAAATTATAAATAACCGCAAACCAAATAATGATTTAAAAAAGAAACATCCCGGAATGGAAACAATATAATCCAATGATCGATGTGATCATACGATATTACGAATAGGAACAAGAAAAGAAAAGAAAAGAAAAAGAAAAAAAGTGCAGTATTTTTCCGAAGATAAAAAAGAAACATAAGAAAACAAAAACAAACGAAATAAATCATATCTGACAATCGATAATAAGAGCTGATAATTAAATTCATTTTACTTTGATCAAATGTATAGTATAAGTTAGTATAGTAATCAAAGATCACACATTGATCACTCACGCACAGGGTAAAGGGGAAATATTTGTATATTATTTTTTTGTTTTTAATTTATCGGATTAGTAAACGTGATTTTTTATTGCCAGTAAGAAAAAAATTTTTTATAATAAAATAATATATTTAATTGATCGAATATATATATATAAGAACAGATTGTTTAACAGGAATATAATTTTACCGAATTAAGATATTTTTATCGCAATAAGGATGATTAGAATTTGCGATCGGAGATTAATTTTTCTTTATTTGCGTATAATTTTTATTATCACCATCGGAGAAATAATTTCAATTCAGTTATCTCGGTTTAACAAAAGGTGATCGTTTTTCGGAAGTTCATCGATATTTTTTATTTACTCGAAATTTTGTCGAATATACATGACGTAAAAATCATATTGAAACAATTATTATTTTGATCCCATTTTGAGATTCAAATTATTACTAATAGAAGATAACAAAACGAGAAAGTAATGATTGATAATGCGCACTTTTCAGTAAACAAAGGTATTAGATAATTAATTACCGAACGTATTGGTTACCTTAACTAGATAACCTTGACAAGAAAATAATTGTAATAAAAGAGATTAGGTGTCAGTTGGGAAGCGTGAAGAGGAGGAGGGTAGGTTTATCCATCGTGTGGTCATATGTAAAAATTTTATTTTATTTCTAAATACTTTTATTTGCAATATACAAAAAAATAGATTAATATACCGGGTATCCCGAGAGTTGCTTTATCCAACAGAACAATCGGTATTTTGTTTTATTCAATTATTTAAAGTGGCTGCTTTTTTGTAGGACCATTTCCTTGTTGTTGGTTAACAACATTAACTAAAGATTCGTGTATCCTGAAATAAAAAAATTATTGATTATTCATATTGTTTTTTTTTATGCTTGGTAAAGTGATTTTTAAGACACCGTGTATATTTGTTAATAATAAAACCAGGAAAGAATGATATAATAAGAAATGCATGAATTCTATTGATCGAATATCATAATTATTTTAACAATCAGTTGTGCGAATTAAATGGTTTAGTTTATATTCACAATTAACATAATTTGTTATATTAAAATGTTATTTAATTAAATTTTGAATAATTTTAATATTGTACGTCTTATAACGAGAGTAACAGATTATCTGGGATAATCTATGATAATTTGAGACACCTTATATATTTCTATGTATCTATATATTCCTCGTCTTAGATTGAAATGTCAAGTTTGGTGATATAAGAGATCTTATACACACACACACAAACACGTTACGGAATCATAATATTTCTAATCATTTAAATATTAATCAGTGTAGAATTAAGATTAGATGCTTATTAAATTCAAAGGATAGGATATAGTTAAAGATATAACATAAGAAAACTAAGAATAGTTAAATAAAATAAAATATGGTGTATAAAAATCCAACGTAGAAAAAGAAAACAAACAATTTCTGGAAAAGAAAATTCTAAAATTAAAGAAAAATTAAATGAAAAAAAGGGGACAAATAATAATAATTCTAGAAATTCAACAAATCAAAGTTCATTAATCGATTCGTCATTGTTGTTACGAGTTTAAACATAGTGGATATTTGTTTACACGATTGATATATCTATAATCATTGGGAAATAAATCATTTTTACAGAAAATTTTCCAAAACATTCCGTCCTTCCTCACTATGATGATGCATATGAAATTAATACAAAAAGAAAATATGAGATATCTCACTTTCTCTCTCTCTCTCTCTCTCTCATTCTTTTTTTCATTCTTTTATTTAGTATTATAAAATATAATATAGTGCTTAGAGTTTCTCAACATATTAATACCATTTCGTATATATTTATACTAGAGAATTAGAGCGAGAAAGAAATAGAATAAGTGGGGGAATGAGTGAGAGAAGAAATACTTGTTTTGTGAAAAAAATGAAAGAACGATTCAGTTAAAATAAGAAAAATAATAAGTAAAATGGAATAGAAAATAAATGAGAGAAAGAGAGGAGGGGGTGGGGGGTGGGGATGAGGAGGAGTGTGGAGGGAGAAAGAGTATGATATTATCAAAATAAATATAAGAGAATTCAAGCCTGTTGTCAACAATTAGGGCAATTACTTCGTAACGGGTTATCATGATACGTTCTCCCCACTTTCAGTCAGTAACTTTTAAAAGCGTGTATTACCATTGGTAGGAGAGCGAAGTGAACTCCCTAGATCATTGGTCGTCTCGTTGTAGTTTCATAATGTTTTTTCTATCTCATTTGAGTTTGCTTATAAAAGGAGTCGCGACAAGACGAGTTCAAATAAAAGCGATATAATAACATAATTTTCTTTGTCGGTAATGTTCTACTTTTAATATTATTCGTGCGAATTATATTTGTGTATATATTTTAAGTATCAATTAAATATAAAAAAAAAAAAAGAAGAGTATATACATATATGTGTATCGGGGTATTAATAATAATTATAATCGTATCAATATCGAAAGTGCGCGAATAAATATATAATATTTTAAACGTAAATAGAGAGAGAGAGGGAGAGAGACATAAGTTTTTGTGCACCGATTTTATTCTACCTCGATTTCTTCTTTATTTCGTATAATTTTTTTTTTTTTTTTTTTCTTATTTTCTTTAATTTCCAATTGTTTGGTTTATTACCGTTATCGTTATCAAATTTTCATTGATAAAAAAAGAAGAGAAGATAATGCCGTTCCTGAACAACGACACTCTAATCGATGGCCTTGATAAACGTTTCGAATTAATTCAACAATCTTCGTCAAATAGTGGTGAAGAATTTCTTAACGAAGGCAATGTCAAGCACAGTAATAGGAATACGGCTGCGTAAGTTTTTTTTTTTATATATTACAATTAATAATTAATTCTCTTTTTTATTTATTTGTTTTGTCTTCCTTTCTCTTTTTCCTTTCCTTTCATGTAAATGGAAATAAGTGTTGGATTGGTAATAGTAATTAATTCGAATCATTGGGTGTACAGGTGTAAGATCATTCTTTCAATGAAATCTGACGAGAATTTTTTCTCTTCTTTATTTTATGAATAAAAATAAATGCAAAGATTAAAAAAAAATGTTAAATTAAATCTGTCGAGTAATATCTTGGTTCATTTTTGTTTTTAGAAATATATATGTAAATGTTGAACTAAAAGTGATTCAGAAAAAAAATAAGATTTAAAATAAATAATTAATTTGGATGTACAATATATATATAACAAATTTTAATAATTATTGAAAATTCTAATATTCATAAATTCACGAAATTATTTCTAAATAAAAATTGACATTGTGTGTTATCAGGTAAAATAATTATATTTTTATAAAACGTATACAAAATTCAAGGTTATTAATAAATAAAATTACAATTTTTTTTTAATGAAAATACACAATTTTGTTATTACAATATATTTATATATATAATAATTTCTATAAATATAAATATATAAATTTGATTATCATGTATATTTTAATTTTTTCCTCATACATATGTACACACACACGCACACTTATGTTTACCCAATTAACAATAAGAAAGGAAAACTTTGTTTTATCGCATTTGTTTTTTTAAATTAATAATGATAATAAGATGTAAATACTTTTAGAAAGTAGGATGGAATATCTTTACTATTTCGAAATTGTATTTGATTTCGAACTATCGATTGATTTATTATTTTAAGTAATCCGTTGTTTTTTTTTAATTAAGTACTATGCAATTCCGAGTTGATAAAGATATCATTGAACAATGTTCGCGCTCAACAACAATTAATATGTTGTTATCGATGATGTAGGGATAATTTCGTAAATTAATATTGGCAAGTATTATGACATTTAAGAGTTTGTTTATAGTATTTCGTCGACCAATATTCACTTTTTAATTGCCTAATATTATGTATCAATGTTCATATTTGTTAAAACACCAAAAAAAATCATTGGAATAAAACGAAAATAAGAAAACAGAGTAAAAATATTTTATTTATATTGTTTTTTAAAATTGACTCATCTCATTCATTATATAATAATCTTGTTTTATTGATAAAATATTTTGATGACCATTACCCCTCCCCACCGCTAAGCTTTATAGAAATTAATTTATTTTTAATTTCCAAACGATTTATTTATAACGTTTTATAATTTAAAAAAAAGAATCATTAAGAAATCGTTAATTATAATGTAAATTTCTATATTATACATATAATTTTTTTATAATGATTAAATATATTGATAAATACACAATTGTTGATTATCGGTTAATTGTATAAAACATTTTCAAAAAGATATCGATAAAATATATAATATTTTATTCGTAGAGAGGAATTTTACTATTAAAATAATTTATATTGATATACAATATGCATGTAACTTATTTTTCATATAATAAATTTTCGTAATAATATTGTTTTTTATATAAAAAAAAATTGAATATACATAAATAACATATTTCGTCATAATATGTTTCGAAATTATTTTTGAATCGATAAAATAAAATAAACAAGACTGAAAAACATTAATATCTTATGTATGAACGCGATGAAATGTAGTTACTAAATTGCATAAGATTTTCTAAGCAATTACAAAAAAGTTCTCTTGTTTTTCTTCTTTTTAACATTATTGTTATCATTTCCTCCGTTACATTTATTCTTATCGTATTTTTGCACTTTTTTTATTTTTTAAATTTGTTTTGTATCGCTTGTTTGTTTTATCATTTAGAACGAAATTTATCATCTAATGGACGTAACGAATTATCTGCCGTTGACGTAAAAATTAATGTTTTTTTTTAAGTTTTTGCAAAAACATTTAACAATTGTATTTTTTTTATTAGATAACAATATCGAACACGCACATACACACACACACACACATATGTATATATTTATTTCTCACGATTTTTAATATTATAAATTATTAAAAAAAGTAATACAAAAGTTGTCATAACAAATTGTTTCAAATTATTTATTCATTGTTATTTTAATTAATTTTTGTATACAAAAATGGTGTTTGTAATATTTCAATATATATTAGTAAATTATTGATTATAATTATCGTTAGTATAATTTTATTGCCCAGAGAACGTTGATCTCGATTAATGTTTCATATGATAATCAGGCGGTTTTGTTTTTCCTTAAAAATCATTAATGATACTTTAACACATAAAATATGACTTATATCATTTGTACAAATATATTAGATTAAAGAGCAAGGCCGTTTCAATTTCATCGAACTCTTGTAGTAATTCTCGTTGATTTAAATTTAACTACGTTCTTAACACCCTTTAACACAACTCGACAAGGTAGTCTAGATTAAAATCAAACATAATGCAAAATGTATGATTTAATCAAGTTTCGATTGGTTAATCATAAATTATGCTCGTCAGTTTAATTTACATTTAATATTTGCATTAATTCGGTTAATATTTTATCAGCTTCTTATTATATTCAAAGTTACATTTTTCTATGTCTTATTATTTATTATGCTGGCTGATTAATACTTGACCATGTATGTATGTATCTAACACAGAGAAAGAAACAAATTTTATTTTATTTGAATATTTTGTTAGAAAAAATAAAAGATTAAAAATAATAAAAGTCAAATATATTGAACACAGTATTTTATTGTAAATTAATTTGAATGATTTATTCATCATACATTGTTAATTCATTTAAATTTTATTGATTTTTTTAGGTATTCGTTCGAAATGTTGCAGGAATCTGCACAATTTTTACTCGATCGTGTTAAAATGCGACCAAAAGTAGGAGTAATATGTGGTTCTGGTATGGGTAAGTATTATAACGTTCATTTAATAAAACATAATAAATGTTATTTTTATTTTACATTGCTGAAAAAAAAAAAACTATATACGAAACAACGCTAATCGCATATATGTATTCGATGATATCGACAAAAAAATGCAGGGTTTAGTGCAAATTTTTTTTGACTTTCTTGCGATGAGATTTTTTTATTTCATTAGCATATTTTTTCTTTTTTTTTTCCGCCTAAGAGCTTTTGCTTATTTCCATACAGGGATAATTGAGCAAAACGAGTTGTGTCCAGGTACAATCGCTGATTCATTCGTCGACAAGTATTGCTTCCCGTACGAAGAAATTCCACATTTTCCTGTATCGACAGTACCAGGACACCATGGACAGATGGTTTTCGGTTATCTCGAAGGTGTTCCGGTTATGTGCATGCAAGGACGATTTCATTATTACGAAGGTTATCCACTTTGGAAGGTAACTTACTAATTATTCTAACAAAATTATAATTTTAATTCAATTTATTAATATTAAATTTTTGTTTAAATAAAATTAATTATTAATTTTTCTCTCTCAATTATTTTTTAATATATATTAATATATTTTAATATATTTTTATTTATTTATTAGTGTTCAATGCCTATTAGAGTGATGAAGCTTGTTGGGATAACTCACCTGATTATAACGAACGCTGCAGGAGGTATTAATCCGGATTACAAGGTCGGTGACATTATGATAATGAAGGATCATGTGAACTTGATGGGTTTTGCTGGTAACAATCCTCTTCAAGGACCCAACGAAGAACGGTATATTTATTTGTAATTTTTATTTAACAAATCAAACAAAAAATGTTTTAATGAAAAGAAAAAAACGTCGAATATATTGTATTTCTGTAATATTTGAGATATTACATTAGTTATAGTTTGTGAAGCAATATGTTATATTTACAGAAAAAAACGTAATAAAAAAATATCTTGTTTAATTGCTTACAGTTTTGGACCAAGGTTTATACCAATGAGCAAAGCATACAATGCTGAACTAATTAAAATAGCAGAAGAAGTGGCATCAGAAATGGATATAAGTTATTTAGTACATAAAGGTGTTTATACTTGTTTGGGAGGACCTAATTTTGAAACAGTTGCTGAAATTAATATGCTTAAAAGATTTGGCATCGATGCCGTTGGTTAGTTTAATTATTTATTATTTTACATTTTAACGAAAATGAAATGAGAGAATTCAAAAAAACAAATAAATTTTATAATATTGTTTAATTACTAGATTAGAAAAAGAAATTTTAATGTTATAATTATTGAAATAATTTGTGTAATTTTTTTTGATTTAGGTATGTCGACGGTGCACGAGGTCATAACAGCGAGACATTGCGATTTAACGGTCTTTGCTTTTAGTCTAATCACGAATCTATGTGCGACAAATTACGAGGATCATTATGAAACTGATCACGAACAAGTGATCGATCTTGGAAAAACTAGGCAACCGTTAATTCATGATTTCCTTTCGAGGATGATTTTACGTTTCAAGATCACATAGTTTATGACAGATAAAAAAAAAAAATATATATATATATAT
>NW_014569966.1:13912-17086 GCF_001313835.1 Polistes canadensis
TTTTATCGTAAAAAATTGAAATAATCGTTAAAAAAAAAAAGAAAGAAAGAGAAAAAATAAAAAAAGAATTAAAAATATTTATCTCAAATTTGTATATTTTTTATATCTTATGTGTATATTTGTTATGTTAAAAATGATTTAAATTATAATTAATCATTCGGATTTTATGGATTAATTGTTTTTTGTTGCATTTAGAAAGAGAGAATATGTGAAAACGAGAACCCCGTCCATCATTGAATCGTTTAAATTGTTTTGCAAATTTTCTGACAAACAAAAACTTTATTATATTTTGATTGGATAATTGTAATTATATATATAATGAAGCATTTGATGAATTTTTTACTATCGTAGACGTTAAAATTAATTATCGAAGACAAGAACAATTATTCATCAAAGATCTTTCTTTTTGTTGGTTTATTTTTTAGATTATTTCAATCATGATTATTAGATAAAGTATTGTTATGATGTCATTATTTGTATATATAATCAGGTTTTTATTGCACAACTTACAAAGTTTTTTACAATATATGTCATTATTTGTAAAAATAATTGTTATTTGATAAGAGAAGAGAGGGAGGAAGAGAGAGAGAGAAACAAAAATTATTTTTTTAAATTACAAATTAGTATAATTACAAGTGTTGAGAGATAATTTTATGATATAAATTATAGATCGTGGCAAAATATTAAGGATTTAGTTGAAAAAAGAAAATAAAAAAGAAAAGTATATTAATATATTAAATTACAGAATTTAAATGATTTAATAATTTTCTTGTTTTTATTTAAATTTCGTTCATACTTACGTTAATTCTTGTCGGTCGTGTTTGTGTTGTAAATAAAAGGTACGAATTGAAAAAAATAAAAATAGGAAATTAAAATGTATGGTTAGTTAATTAATAATGTATAATAAGTGTGTGTTAGAAGAGAAATTCAATATGGTGGGTCCGAAATTTATCGAAGATCACAATTGATTTGTATAAGAAACAAAATTTATTTAAATGAATAATATCTCGAAGAACGAGTTACGACAACATTATTTCCCTCACGACGAATAATATTTTGAAAAATATTTTTTATACTCTTGTGTGGTTCAACACGGTAGATTATTCATAAACGTAGAATAAATATGTAATTTCGTTAAGAATATTGTCCTTGAAAGTAATCCAATTATTTTTATCCTTTTAGTAATTAAAAAGCACTGGCAGCTTCGAACATGATCTAAACAGAAAAAAGAAAAACGCAATGTTAAAAAATTACGATTACAATAGAACTACTTCATTTTATTTAAAAAATGTATTAATATTATATATCGACACGATTTTTGTTTAAATTGTAATTCAACATTAGAAAAATTAAATTAACCGATAAAATGAAACGAACGAATTCGTTGACTGCCTAATTGTAAATTGTTCTACACTGTGGTCAAAAAGCAACTGACTTAGGTTGCAATCGATAGAACCTTTTGCGCATGTCTGTATGTATAAAGTAGAAAATAAAATTCCCCTTGTATAATTGCTGGGAACAGACACCTGCTCAAGTACATAATGATAAGTTAATGGTATCGGAAGTTATAGGGTACTATACAATATAAAGGGTTAAAACATTTTTATCCTATTTTTTGTATAGATTATATCATAAATGTTTTATTCTCCTATTTTCATGTTATCGTTTTCTATTCCGTTCTTATATCTTTAATTACAAGGAATTAGAATTTCCGAGATGGGATAGTAAAGGAAATTAAATGTATATTTAATATTTCGCTTTGAAAATACTGAGTTAGTTCGCAATGGCTTCTGGTAGTCGAATATTCAACGAACATTTTTTCTTTTCGAATAAGTTTGTTCAATCAATATTGGGTCTCCGTCCAGGTCATTCACAAAAAGATCAATTGTTTTTACTTTGTGTAGTAACATTCTACGTGTTTCCTGGAGTGGTACATCAAGTATGTGTACTTTCCTTAATGACAAATGAATTAATATATTTAATAAGATAGTTTCCATTTGTATTGCTTTGAATTAAAAGAAATCTTTTCGGTAAATACAAGTCTATTGTAATATATAATAAACATATGTTATATATATTTAAAAATTTGAGAAATAATCCATTGCATTTAACTCAAAAAAGTTTCTTTTCAATCATTACTAGGTTTATCAACTTTTTACATCAGAAGTAACACTGCAATCAGCGGTCGCAGTGCTTCAAAAAGCGGTGGGAACTGTAGTCTTTATTGTAGTTTTTTGTACGACCTACTTTAATTTTGTAACAGTTCGTAAATTTTTATTGATAATATTATTTTACATTGGCACGTAACATATTTATCTAATTATAGTAAATAAAATGTCTTTTATTTTCAGATGAAGCTACTTTTTACTCATATGAAATCCTATTATGAACAGGTTGTTAATGAAAAAGAATTATCTATGTTAGAAGAAACTGTAAAACAAAGTAAAATATGTGTCTACGGTTTCTTAGGTAGATAATAGTATAATATTTTTGTTAGATGTGAAAATTCAATTTTACATGCATTTACCATCTTTCAGGTGTTTTTAATAGTTATGGTATTTTGATGATAATTCCATGCGTAGTAAAAGTATGTCTTTATTTTTTGGGAATATTGAACGATAATAAATTATCATTAATATTACCCGTAAATAATGTAAGCAATGCAGGAGCGCAATATTTTGGTTTGCTTATTTACCAAATAATTGCAGTTCTTATTATAATAACAATAGGTGCATTGAGTTTTTCGGGGTATTTACTTTGTGTTCTATTTGCGTGTTATCAATTTCGCGTTTTAATGTACGTCTTAAGTTATCACACCTATGATCAATTTTTTTATAATTTTTTTTAGTTTTTAAATTGTATTCTTTTAATTGTTTTTTTAAGATTCATTATACAGTGTCCATTCGAAAGAAATTTAATATATATGGAAAAGAATTGCTTTTTTAATAAATCACAAGAAGAATGGGATTGGATAATCGACATTATAAATAGATATAAAAATATTACAGAGTAAGTATTTTGGAATGGTGTTAAAAGAATTTTAATAATACTTTTAATAAAAGGATTAAATATAATACCATACCATTAAATATGCTCGTATTGTATTGCTTCTCTTTTAAAGAAGAGGAATACTTGTTCAACTATATTTTCGAAATTATATTGATTTTACTTGCT
>NW_014569966.1:17441-28834 GCF_001313835.1 Polistes canadensis
ATAAATACTAAAGTACTTTCTTGGTATTATATTTTAGAAAAAAACGAGTATTTAGTGCATACTTTTTATCAAAAGTTATTAGCATTTATTATACTAGCAGTTGATTATAATATTAAACCATTTACCTGTGTATCGTTCTCTCTCTATTAGATATATGTCTATAAATATATAGATAAAATTAAAATCTAGGATTTATTGGGGAATTTTAATATATTGCATTGCTTATATTTAGATTTTTCAGTTATCAATAGACTTACAAAATGCAGCAGAAATAATCCAATGCAGTGTCTACATTGCAGGCTCTATGCTTACATTGTATATTAATTTTTATTTTGGCCAAGAGTTGATGAATTATAGTGATCTAGTTTTTGAAGAATTGTAAGATAGTACGAAGTTTTTTACCTTTAATTTTTATAAAATGCAATCAAACAATTTCACATGTTAATAATTACTTTATCTAAAAAATTATCATATCTATTTGTAGACGTCAAGTTCCAATTTACATTCTTTCCAATAAAACTCAAAAAATTCTATTATTTATGATTGCCAGAAGCTGTAAGCAAAGCGTGCTATCGATTGGTGGTATGTTCGTCTCCTCACATGAAGCGTTTGCAGTCGTAAGTAACAATAAACGAATGATTATTGATATATCGTTTAAACAAGCAAAATATATTTTTAGGTAATGCGAAAAGCATTCTCTTTTGCAATGGTTTACTATAGTACACTATAATTCGTATCTGCATTTTAGCAACATTACAACTATTTCGAATTCTGTTTATTGATGGTTGAAATCGTTCTGCATGGAACAAATCATATTCATTATTTCATAATCATATGATTGTAATCATGATTAGTGGTTTTATGAATGTATTCAGTTATAATTAAATATATATGTTACATTTTCCTGCAATTATTACGCGTTTATTTTTTTATCATTCCAAAAATTCTGAAGATCTACGTGTTTCATCTTTAAGTAAAATATGTTCAGGTTATAATGTTTTCAAAACAGATTTTTTACTTTTGGCAGACTGTATTATCGATCACGATAGGTACTTTGTTCTAATCACTATAACAATGTTGTTGCTTCTAAATGAACAAGTGTTCCGCACCGTTGTCGGAGACCAACTGACCTAAGTTGAAATCATTAAAACCTTCTGCGCATGTCTCTAAATATAAAAAGTAGAAGGAAAATCTACCCTCAAATAATTGTTGAGAAAAAGCACGTGCCAAAATACACAAAGTAGTAATTATCCTATTTTAAAATAGGATATAATAATAAAACTATAAAGAAGTGGAACTTCTTCCTAGCTTGTTGTATTGATTATATTGTTATTTCCTTATTTTTATCTCATTGTGTTTTTCATTTTGTTCTTATATTTTTAATAGGTAGGAATTAGAATATCCGATGAGATAGTAGGGGAAATAAAATGTATATTTAATATTTTGTTTTGAAACCTTTGAGTTAGTTCACAATGGCTTCTGGTGGCCGAATATTCGACGAACATTTTTTCATTTCGAATAAGTTTGTTCAATCATTATTGGGTTTTCGTCCTGATCAATCTCAGAATGTTCAATTGTTTTTACTTTGTGCAATAACAATGTACGTGTTTCCTGGACTGGTACATCAAGTATGTGTTATTTTTTAAACGTAAAATGGATTAATAGATTTATTGATGTTGTTTTTATCTTTTTTTTCTTTAAAATTATAGAAATCTTTTGTGTAAATATTAGTCCTTTGTAACATACAATAAATATATATTCTATATAATAAAAATTTGAAACATAATCTATGACAATTATTTTGTAAGTTTATTTTTAATCATTAGTTATATCAACTTTTTACATCGGGAGATACATTTCAATCAACAGTCCAAGTGCTGCAGAAAACTATAGGAATTATTATTTTACTTACAGCTTATAGCACCACTTACTTTGGTTTTGTAACAGTTTGTAGAAATATTTTTTTTTGTTTTGATAAATATGTCAAAAAATCTGACTTTGTTTTTTATCATTAGAAGATAATTATTATTTTTAGATGAAGTTAATATTAACTAAAATAAATACGAATTACGAGGAGGTGCTAAATAATGGGGAATTAAATTTGTTTGAAAAAAGTGAAGTACAAAGTAAATCATATACATATGTTGTCCTTGGTAAGCACACACACAGCACACATAGCACACAAGTATAAAAATATTTCGATTTTTACAGGCTTTTACTTTGTTTCAGGTCTTTTTAATGGATATGGTATTTCAATAATAGCTCCGTGCATTATAAAAGTGTGTCTTTATTTTTTAGGAATAATGGATGAAAATCAATTACCATTAATTGTACCCGTTAATAATATCAGCAAGGCAGGAGTGGAATATTTTTTTTTACTTATTTATCAAATAATTGAGCTTATTATTATTTTGACAATAGGTGGAGTGAGTTTTTCAGGATATTTGGTTTTTGTTCTATTTGCGTGTTATCAATTTCGCGAATTAATGTGGGTGTATAATAGTCAAATTTATGATTGTATTTGTTGCCGTAATACTTGTTTAAAGTAAAATTATATTTTAACACAATATTATTTTTCAAGATTAAAGATACGGCATCCATTCGAAAGACATTCAAAATATATGGGAAGTGATTGCTATTTTAGAACATCCCAAGAAGAATGGGATTGGATAATTGACATTATAAATAGATATAAAAATGTTATTGAGTAAGTATTTTGAGATGATGTTAAAAGAATTATTCTATTAATCATAAAGAATATAACATTACTACGGAGTACTGTTATATTTTATGCGAGATAATTAAAGAAAATATAAACGTTTTCGAATTATTTCTATAAATTTTTGAGACTTTAATCGTTGACTGCAATGTTTTACTGAAATCATTTGTATAATTTTATACACGGGTTATATTATCCTCATATTAAAAAAAGTTCTATTATTGACACATTTTTGGATAATTGTAACGGGTTCCTATATTATGGTTAACAATTGTTGAATATTTATTTTTTATTATTAATTATCCAGCTCATAAATGACTTATAGAAATAGAATATTGGTTGGAACTTTAGAATGATTAAAAAGTAACACGTTGATATGGAAACTTATTATTCTTTTGACAATATGGAATTATCTTTTTAATATTGTTTTATTTATTTTGAAAAACGCGTTTGAAAAGTTTAGATGTAGTAAAGTAACGTCCATTATGGCGATTTATTTTTATCATAATTTTATTCAAGGTATGCGAATTTGCTGAACAACTTTTCGAAGATATCTTACTTAGTTACAGTATCTTTGGCTATGAGCGTTATCGCTTTTGATTTTCTGTATGTAAGTATTACAAATGTCAAAACATAAAAAAAAAATTATAAATATTAAAACATTATCTTCATAACATATTTTACAATAACCAAATATGCAGTGTATATACTTTTTATTATTAAATTTTAATATATTACATCTTTCACGTTTAGATATATCAGTTATCTGTAAACTTTAAAAATGCAGCCGAAATAGTCGAGTGCAGTTTCTACATTGCAGGCTCTATACTTACATTATATATTAATTTTTATCTTGGCCAAGAGCTGATTAATTATAGCAATGTAGTTTTCGAGGAATTGTAAGAAAAAAAACAAAATTTTTGTTACCATTATATTTTTATAAAAAATAAGTAAATAATTTATATGATAAAGAGACATACAATTATATTGAGAAATTTTCTAATAATAATTATTTCATCTTGGAAGTATTTTAATCTATTTGCAGATGTCAAGTTCCATTTTATACTCTTTCTAATAGAATTCAAAAATTTCTACTATTTATGATTCGAAGAAGCTGTAAACCAAGCATGCTTTCGATTGGTGGTATATTCGTGTCTTCACATCAAACGTTTTCCGCTGTAAGTTGCAATCAGCGATTGTTTTTTAGAGTATTGTTTAAACAAGAAAAATATTCTTTCAGTTAGTGCGGAAATCATTCTCTTTTGCAATGGTTTTCTATAGTACACTATAATTCGTATCTGCATTTTAGCAACATTACAACTATTTCGAATGCTGTTTAATAAAGATTAAAATCGTTCTGCATGAAACAAATCATATCGATTATTTCGACATAATACAATTGTAATCATGAATTACGGCTGCATAAATGTATTCAGTGATAATATAATATATATACTATGTTTTTCTGCAATTATTTATCACTCATTTTTTTATTATATTGCGAATTATACGAAAATTTACGTGACTTATGTTCAAATAAATACCTGAAGGTTCTCAGTTTATTACAAAAATTTCTATACGATATTTGAAAGACTTTATCGTCACACAAAATAGGTACTCTCTTCCAATCACTATAACAATGTTGTTGTTTCTGAATGAACAAGTGTTCTGCACCGTTGTCGGAGACCAACTGACTTAAGTTGAAATCAATAAAACCTTCTGCGCATGTCTCTAAACATAAAAAGTAGAAGGAAAATCAACCCTCCTATAATTGTTGAGAAAAAGCACGTGCCAAAATATGTGAAGTAGTAATTATCTTATTCGAACAGGTGGAAACTTATAAAACTATAAAGGATTGGAACTTGTTCCTTGTGAATTTTTATAAATTTATTTGCAATTTACTTATTTCACTTTATTCCATTTTGTTCTTATATTTTTAATAGGTAGGAATTTGAATATCCGACGAGATAGTAGAGGAAATTAAATGTGTATTTATTATTTTGTTTTGAAACCTTTGAGTTAGTTCACAATGGCTTCTGGTGGTCGAATGTTCAACGAACATTTTTTCTATTCGAATAAGTTTGTTCAATCAATACTGGGTCTCGGTCCAGATCATTCTCAAAAAGATCAATTGTTTTTACTTTGTGTAATAACATTCTATATGTTCCCAGGACTGGTACATCAAGTATGTGTACTTTTTCTAAATGTAAAATACATTAATATATTTAGTAAGGTGTTTTTCATTTGTATTACTTCGAATTAAAAAAAAATCTTTTAAACTAATACAAGTCTTTCATAATTAAAAGAGAAACATATTTTATACATAAATAAAAATCTCAAGCATATATTCTGTTACATTTAATTCGTAAAATTTCTTTTTAACATTAGTTTTATCAACTTTTTACATCAGAAGTAACACTGCAATCAGCGGTCGCAGTGCTTCAGAAAGCGATGGGAACTATAGGCCTTATTACAGTTTTCTGTACGATCTACTTTAATTTTGTAACAGTTCGTAAATTTTTATGGATTAATATTATTTTACATTTGTACGTAACATATTGATCTAATTATAGTAAATAAAATGTCTTTTATTTTCAGATGAAGCTACTTTCTACTCATATGAAATCCTATTATGAACAGGTTTTTAATGAAAAAGAATTATCTATGTTAGAAGAAACTGTAAAACAAAGTAAAATATATGTCTACGTTTTCTTAGGTAAATAATAATAAAATATTTCCGTTATAATTTTACATGCATTTACCATGTTTCAGGTGTTTTTAATAGTTATGGTATTTTACTGATAATTCCATGCGTTGTAAAAGTATGTCTTTATTTTTTGGGAATATTGAACGAAAATCAATTACCCCTAATTGTACCAGTTAATAATATCAGCAAGGCAGGAGTGAAATATTATGGTTTGCTTATTTACCAAATAATTGGAGTTTTTATTTTGACAACAATAGGCGCATTGAGTTTTTCGGGATATTTACTTGATGTTCTCTTTGCGTGCTATCAATTTCGCGTTTTAATGTACGTTTTAAGTTATCAAACCTATGGTTATTTTTTTTTTTAATTTTTTTTTAGTTTTTAAATTGTATTCTTTCAATTGTTTTTTTAAGATTCATTATACAGTGTCCATTCAAAAGAAATTTAATATATATGGAAAAGGATTGCTTTTTTAATAAATCACAAGAAGAATGGGATTGGATAATCGACRTTATAAATAGATATAAAAATATTACAGAGTAAGTATTTTGGAATGGTGTTAAAAGAATTTATTAATACTTTTCATAAAAGGATTAAATATAATACCATACTATTAAATATGCTCGTATTGTATTGCTTCTCTTTTAAAGAAGAGGAATACTTGTTCAACTATATTTTCGAAATTATATTGATTTGACTTGCTGAGTGCAATGTTTTTATACAAATATTCGTTTAATATTTTGTACGGGTTCTTCAAAATTTATGTCTTCGTAATTTGTTTTACTGTAACATGTTTTAGTTTAAGTTTTATTATTTTTTAATAAAAGTACTAGTGAGGCATTTGTTTGTTAACAATTGTTAAGTTTTAATTTGTGATGTGTGTAAATTATTTATCTCAGAGTATATATGAAGAAATATAATACATTTTCCAGGTATGTGGATTTGTTAAACAATTTTTCGAGAATAACTTATTTAATTATAGTATTTATGGCTATAGGCGTTCTCGCTTTTGATTTCCTGTATGTAAGTAATACAAATGTCAAAACATAAAAAATTTGATAAATACTAAAGTATTTTCTTGGTATTATATTTTAGAAAAAACGAGTATTTAGTGCATACTTTTTATCAAAAGTTATTAGCATTTATTATACTAGCAGTTGATTATAATATTAAACCATTTACCTGTGTATCGTTCTCTCTCTATTAGATATATGACTATATATATATATAGATAAAATTAAAATCTAGGAATTATTGGGGAATTTTAATATATTGCATTGCTTATATTTAGATTTTTCAGTTATCTATAGACTTACAAAATGTAGCAGAAATAATCCAATGCAGTGTCTACATTGTAGGCTCTATGCTTACATTGTATATTAATTTTTATTTTGGCCAAGAGTTGATGAATTATAGCGATCTAGTTTTTGAAGAATTGTAAGATAATACGAAGTTTTTTAATTTTTAATTCTTATAAAAAGCAAACAAATAATTTTTATAGCAAAATCAATATATATTGAAGAAAATTAATTTCTAATTTTACTATTACGCAAACAATCACTTATTTGTTCAAGAAATAATCTTATCTGTTTTGTAGGTGTCAAGTTCCATTTTACATTCTTTCTAAGAAATCTCAAAAAATTTTATTATTTATGATTATCAGAAGCTGTAAGACAAGCGTGCTATCGATTGGTGGTATGTTTGTCGCCTCGCATGAAACGTTTGCAGTCGTAAGTAACAATAAACGAATGTCTATTAATATATCGTTTAAACAGGCAAAATATATTTTTAGGTAATGCGAAAAGCATTCTCTTTTGCAATGGTTTACTATAGTACACTATAATTCGTATCTGCATTTTTGCAATATTACAACTATTTCGAATGCTGTTTATTGAAGATTCAAATCGTTCTGCGTGGAACAAATCATATTCATTATTTTATAATCATATGATTTTAATCATGATTAATGGTTTCACAAATGTATTTAGTGATAGTAGAATATATATGTTACGTTTTTCTGCAATTATTACGCGTTTATTTTCTTTTCATTCCAAAAATTACAAAGATCTACGTGTTTTATCTTTAAGTAAAATTTGTCAGGTTATAAGTTTAACATGACAATTTCTATAAGATATTTGGCAGACTTTATAGTCATAGAAGATTGGTACTGTTTTCTAATCACTATAACAATGTTGTTGCTTTAAATGAACAAGTGTTCCGCACCGTTGTCGGAGACCAACTGACCTAAGTTGAAATCAATAGAACCTTCTGCGCATGTCTCTAAACATAAAAAGTAGAAGGAAAATCTACCCTCCTATAATTGTTAAGAAAAAGCACGTGTCAACATACACAAAGTATATATTATCCTATTCGAAAAGGTGGAAACTTATAAAACTAGAAACTAGTTGAACTTCCCCCTTGTGAATTTTTATGAATTTATTTGCATTTTTCTTTTTTTCACGTTATTCCATTTTTTCTTTTATTTTTAATAGATAGGAATTTGAATATCCGACGAGATAGTAGGGGAAATTAATGGGTATTTATTATTTAGTTTTGAAACCTTTGAGTTAGTACACAATGGCTTCTGGTGGTCGAATGTTCAACGAACATTTTTTCTTTTCGAATAAGTTTGTTCAATCAATACTGGGTCTCCGTCTAGATCATTCTCAAAACGATCAATTGTTTTTACTTTGTGTAATAACATTCTATTTGTTTCCAGGACTGGTACATCAAGTATGTGTACTTTTTCTGAATGTAAAATACATTAATATATTTAATAAGGTGTCTTTCGTTTGTATTACTTTGAATTAAAAGAAATCTTTTAAGCTAATACAAGTCCTTCATAAATAAAAGAGAAACATATCTTACACATAAAAAAAAATCTCAAGCATTTATTCTGTTACATTTAATTCGTAAAATTTCTTTTTAACATTAGTTTTATCAACTTTTTACATCAGAAGTAACACTGCAATCAGCGGTCGCAGTGCTTCAGAAAGCTGTGGGAACTGTAGGCTTTATTGTAGTTTTTTGTACGACCTACTTTAATTTTGTAACAGTTCGTAAATTTTTATGGATAATATTATTTTACATTGGCACGTGACATATTTATCTAATTATAGCAAATAAAATGTCTTTTATTTTCAGATGAAGCTACTTTTTACTCATATGAAATCCTATTATGAGCAGGTTGTTAATGAAAAAGAATTATCTATGTTAGAAGAAACTATAATGCAAAGTAAAATATGTGTCTACGGTTTCTTAGGTAGATAATAGTATAATATTTTTGTTAGATGTGAAAATTCAATTTTACATGCATTTACCATCTTTCAGGTTTTTTTAATAGTTATGGTATTTTACTGATAATTCCATGCGTTGTAAAAGTATGTCTTTATTTTTCGGGAATATTGAACGAAAATCAATTACCACTAATTGTACCTGTAAATAATATCAGCCAGGCTGGAGTGAAATATTATGGTTTACTTATTTACCAAATAATAGGAGTTTTTATTTTGACAACAATAGGTGCATTGAGTTTTTCGGGATACTTACTTGGTGTTCTATTTGCGTGTTATCAATTTCGCGTTTTAATGTACGTTTTAAAATATTAAACCTATGGTTATCTTTTTTTGTTTATAAATTGTATTCTTTTAATTGTTTTTTTAAGATTCATTATACAGTGTCCATTTGAAAGAAATTTAATATATATGGAAAAGAATTGCTTTTTTAATAAATCACAAGAAGAATGGGATTGGATAATCGACATTATAAATAGATATAAAAATATTACAGAGTAAGTATTTTGGAATGGTGTTAAAAGAATTTTAATTATCCTTTTAATAAAAGTATTAAATATAAATCAATACCACTAAATAAGCTCGCGGATTTTATTGTTTCTATTTTAAAGAACCTTGTTCAACTATATTTTCGAAGTTATATTGATTTTACTTGCTGAGTGCAATGTTTTTATACGAATATTTGTATAATTTTTTGTACGGGTTCCTCAAAATTTCTGTCTTTTTAATTTGTTTAACTGTGTAACATGTTTTACTTTAAATTTTATTATTTTTTAATAAAAGTACTTGTAATACATATGTTTTTTAACAACTGTTAAGTTTTAATTTTTGATGTAAATTATTCATCTCAGAATATAATACATGTGAGGATACGGAATATCTTAGAAGTGTGTGTGACCATAGTGTTTAAGTTTTCTACAAAAGAGTGCATGTGTGATGGTATGAGTGTGTACGAGATTGTAACGATGAACAAAGAAGAAAGAAAGCTTTTCTTGTAGATATGTTTTGTTTAGATAGTAAGAGTACACCGTCTGGGCCTGTCGCCTTTATGCAGCTCCATCGAAATCTCTCGAACGTTCTCGCTCCGGAAGTACGGAAGTGATCCGTTGTTTATGAGGGATAATTATCGAGGTGTTTCTGGAGGGAATGCCAGGAAGTGATGAAAGACGATGGAGAGGGGGAAGGGCATAAATAGGCGACGATGGGCACCGGACGGCGCATTCCATATTCGGGCATTCCGTGATAGTTCTTTTGTTTACGCGACGATAGATTATAAATTATTCACCATTCTATCTCTTAAAACAATTATACCAAAATCGTTTAGCATTACTATTAAGCGTTAATGATTAAGTCATTATTATTACCTTCTATATTTTATTCAAATTATAATAAATTAAATCTTACATACATTTTCCAGGTATGTGGATTTGTTAAACAACTTTTCGAGAATAACTTATTTAGTTATAGTATTTATTGCTATAAGCGTTATCGCTATTGATTTCCTGTATGTAAGTAATACAAATGTCAAAACATAAATAATATGATAAATTCTAAAGTATTTTCTTAGTATTACATTTTAGAAAACACGAGTATTAAATGCATACTTTTTATTAAAAGTTATTAGGACTCATTATACTAGCAGTTGATTATAATATTGAACCATTTACCTGTGTATCGTTCTCTCTCTATTAGATATATGTATATATATAGATAAAATTAAAATCTAGGAATTATTGGGGAATTTTAATATATTGCATTGCTTATATTTAGATTTTTCAGTTATCTATAGACTTACAAAATGCAGCAGAAATAATTCAATGCAGTGTCTACATTGCAGGCTCTATGCTTACATTGTATATTAATTTTTATTTTGGCCAAGAGTTGATGAATTATGGCGATATTGTTTTCGAAGAACTGTAAGATTTTACGAAGTTTTTTCACTTTTAATTTTTATAAAAAGCAAACAAATAATTTTTATAGCAAAATCAATATACATTGAAGAAAATAAATTTGTAATTTAACTATTACGTAAATAATCACTTATTTGTTCAAGAAGTAATCTTATTTGTTTTTTAGGTGTCAAGTTCCATTTTACATTCTTTCTAAGAAATCTCAAAAAACTTTATTAATTATGATTATCAGAAGCTGTAAGAAAAGCGTGCTATCGATTGGTGGTATGTTTGTCTCCTCGCATGAAACGTTTGCAGTCGTAAGTAACAATAAACGAATGTCTATTAATATATCGTTTAAACAGGCAAAATATATTTTTAGGTAATGCGAAAAGCATTCTCTTTTGCAATGGTTTACTATAGTACACTATAATTCGTATCTGCAGTTTAGCAATATTACAACTATTTCGAATGCTGTTTATTGAAGATTCAAATCGTTCTGCGTGGAACAAATCATAATCATTATTTTATAGTCATATGATTTTAATCATGATTAATGGTTTCACAAATGTATTTAGTGATAGTAGAATATATATGTTACGTTTTTCTGCAATTATTACGCGTTTATTTTTGTATCACTCCAAAAATTCTGGAAATCTACGTGTTTTATCTTTAAGTTGAATATGTCAGGTTATAAGTTTAACATGACAATTTCTATAAGATATTTAGCAGACTTTATCGTCATACAAGATTGGTACTCTCTTCTAATCACTATAACAATGTTG
>NW_014569966.1:29374-31084 GCF_001313835.1 Polistes canadensis
ATATAAAATGCAATAATGTAGATATTAATATAATTTTTGTATTTTTACATCTTTTATTTGAAGAAAATCTTTTCTTTAATACGAGTTATGTGCAATGCACGATAATTACACTGGTCGACACGATTTTTTTGCCTGACTTCTGAATGTTAAATCCTAATCTCGTATTAAACCCCAAATGTAATTTCTCATCAAATTCTCATTGTATTGCCCTAAACGTCGTTAAAATTAAATCACATCTTGGTAAAGACGCTTTGAGTAGGCACCTATATTATTTTTAAATTTGTTCTGGGGTATAAAATATACCCGTCTTGCATTTCAATCGAAAAACCAATGATCATAAAACCTATTACTAATTTCAATACTTACTTATCAACGTAAAACATTCAAAAGCAAACTTTAACAGTTAAAAATAAATATTTTGATGGTTTTCGAATGCATAGAATCAGAATGTATCAATTAGAACAGAAACCCAGAAAAAAGAAAGTCAATTTGTCGATATGTGTTGTATGTTCTATCTAATTACATATTTCAATCGTAATCTCTATTAAATGTAATTTATAAATGTTAATTTTAATCACTTTAGATTTATCAACTTTTTTCATCAGAAGTAACACTGCAATCAACAGTCGGAGTGCTTCAAAAAATAATAGGAGCTGTTGTTCTTCTCTCAGCCTATAGCACGACATACTTTAATTTCGTAACAGTTTGTTTATTTTTTTTTAAATCAATTTGACGTAAGCAAGTTTAACAAATTTTCAAGTTATTGCCAACAAATTTTGGTTTTAATTTTAGATGAAGTTACTATTAACTACTGCTAAAGCATTTTGGGAGCAAATAGTGAACGAGGAAGAATTAATTTTGTTAGATGACAGCATAAAAGAAAGTAAATTATATGTATACGCTGTCATTGGTAAGCACACGCACACACACAGCAAGTATATGATAATATTTATGTAAAAGATATTACGATCTTACGGGCTTTTATATTGTTTCAGGTCTCTTCAATGGATATAGTATTTCAGTAATAACTCCATGCGTTGCAAAAGTATTTCTTTATTTTTTAGGAATATTGGACGAAAATCAATTATCATTATTATTACCTGTAAATAGTGTCAACAAGGCTGGAGCGCAATATTTTGGTTTGCTTATATACCAAATAATAGCAATTATCATTATTGTAATAGTAGGTGGAGTGAGTTTTTCAGGATATTTGATTAGTGTTATAGTTGCGTGCGATCAATTTCGCGTTATAATGTACGTTTTTAGTGATTAAATTAATATTATTTTTGTTTTTTCTTTTAATATGTAAATTGTATATTCTGCAATCTTTGTTATTTTTTCAAGATTTAAAATACAGCGCCCATTCGAAAGTAATGTAAAATATATGGAAA
This sequence comes from Polistes canadensis, assembly GCF_001313835.1. Lineage (NCBI taxonomy): Eukaryota > Metazoa > Arthropoda > Insecta > Hymenoptera > Vespidae > Polistes > Polistes canadensis. Next base: position 30,766 of record NW_014569966.1, read on the forward strand.
GGGATTGGTGTTTCAGAACATCCCAAGAAGAATGGGATTGGATAATCGACATTATAAATAGATCTAAAAAGGTTACAGAGTAAGTATTCGAAGATAGTGTTAAAACATTATCATATATTATTTAACATTAAGCATATATTTAAACGTTACGAAGTGTGGTCAAGTTTTATTGCTTGTAATGATAGAAGAGGAATGAATACTTGTTCAAATATTTTTTTTCTAAATTAAATAGATGGCCTTTAGTCGTTAAATGCAATTTTTTAATAAAATTATTTGCATATTTTTTGTTTACGGGCTCTTTCTAATTTATATCCTAATA
>NW_014569966.1:32964-38371 GCF_001313835.1 Polistes canadensis
CGAACATTTTTTCTTTTCAAAAAAGATCGTTCAATCAATATTGGGTCTTCATCCCGATCAGTCTCAGAATGATCAATTGTTTTCACTTTGTGCAATAATATTCTTTATTATTCCCGGAGTGGTACATCAAGTATGTGTACTTTCTTAAATGTAAAATTCAATAATATAGATATTAAGATAGTTTTTGTATTAATACATCATTTATTTGAAGAAAATCTTTTCTTCAAATACGAGTTATGTGAAATGCACGATAATTACACTGGTCGACACGATTTTTTTGCCTGGCTTCTGATTGTTAAATCCTAACCTCGTATTAAACCCCAAATGTAATTTTTCATCATATTCTCATTGTATTGCCCTAACGTCGTTTAAATGAAATCACATATTAGTGAAGACGTTTTCCTTGCTCCTCTGAGTAGACACCTATATTATTTTTAAATTTGTTCTGGGATATTAAATATACCCGTCTTGTATTTCAATCAGAAAACCAATGATCATAAAATCTATTACTAATTTTCAGTACTTACTTATCAACGTAAAACATACAAATGCAAACCTTAACAGTTAAAAATAAATATTTTGATTTTTCTCGTTACATAGAATCAGAATTTATGAATTAGAACAGAAACCCAGAAAAAAGAAAGTTATTTTGTCGATGTGGGTTATATGTTATTTCTAATTAAATATATAAATCGTAATCTCTAATAAATGTAATTTTTAAAAGTTAATTTTAATCACTTTAGATTTATCAACTTTTTTCATCAGAACTAACACTGCAATCAACAGTCGGAGTTCTTCAAAAAGCAATGGGAGCTATTAGTTTACTTACAGGCTACAGTACGACTTACTTTAAATTCGCAACAGTTCGTGTATTTTTTTCAAAATGACTTTGATGTATGCGTGTGAACAATTGATTTATTTATTCGTAAAACATTTCTTTTGTTTTTAGATGAAACAATTAATTACTGATATAAATGATAGTTGTAAGCCGGTATCCAGTGAGGTAGATTTACCTATTTTAGAAAAATATATCAAACTAAGTAAATCATATGCATACTTTCTCCTTGGTTAGCAATAACATTATAATTTCTTATGTTATGATATTGCGATTTTACAGGCTCTTACCTTCTTTCAGGTGTTCTCAATGGATATGCTATTTCAGTAGCAGCACCATGCGTTGTTAAACTATGTCTTTATTTTTTAGGAATATTGAACGAAAATCAATTATCATTATTATTACCCGTGAATAGTGTTAAAAAGGCAGGAGCGCAATATTTTGGTTTATTTATATACCAAACAATAGCAGTTACTATTATTGTAACAGTAGGTGGAGTGGGTTTTTCAGCATATATGCTAGGTGTTCTACACGCGAGCTATAAATTTCACGTTTTAATGTACGTTTTTATGTATCAAATTTATTGTTACTTATTTTTATAATTTTTTTTTAGTTTTTAAATTGTATTCTTTTATTTGTTTTTTTAAGATTCAAAATACGGAGACCATTCGAAAGAAATTTAAAATATATGGGAAAGGATTGCTATTTCAGAACACCACAAGAAGAATTGGAATGGATAGTTGACATTATAAATAAATATAAAAAAGCTACAGAGTAAGTATTTGTGTATGATGTTAATAATAATATATTATGCAACATTTGTTTCAGCATTATAATGATAAAAATCAAACATGCAAGTATGAAGATTCATTATTTTTTTTTATAATAAGAAATATTCTCTATATTTTTTTCTAATTATCTTGGGAAACGTTTTAAGACTTTTAATCAAATAAAAAAATGTTAAATGCTAAAATTTTGTAGATCTTAATTATATTTCAGATACGTCAATATATTAAACAACTTTTCGAAGACAACTTACCTATTCACTGTAGTTTTTGCTATGACGCTTGTCATTTTTGATTTTCTGTATGTAAGTGAGACATTTACCGGTGAATGTAAAATATGATAAATATTTAAGCAGTATCTCTCTTCCTATTATTTTACAAAAAAATTATTATATAGTGTATACTTTTTACAAAAAAGGGTAATATATTACATCATTTACATGTTTAGATATTTCAGTTATCTATATGCTTGAAAAATGCAGTTGAAATTGTCGAGTGCAGTTTTTACATTGCAACCACAATATTTGGATTGTATCTAAATTTTTATCTTGGCCAAGAACTGATGAGTTATAGCGATRCAGTTTTTAAGGAATTGTACGATATTTTGTAATTTTTTTACCGTTAATTCTTATAAAAAGCAAACAAGTTATTTTTATGTCAGAATCATATAATGAAATTAATTATTTTGTAATGTAACTATTATGTGGATAATCACTTCATCTAGGACGTAATCTTATCTGTTTTTTAGGTGTCAARTTCCATTTTACATWCTTTCTAAGAAATCTCAAAAAAGTCTATTATTTATGCTTACYAGAAGCTGTAAGCCATGCATTCTTTCTATTGGTGGTATGTTTGTATCTTCGCATGATTCGTTTGCATCCGTAAGTAACAATATGCGAATGTTTATTAATATTTCTGTTTAAACAAAAAAGATATTTTTCTAGTTAATACGAAAAGCATTCTCTTTTGCAATGGTTTACTATAATTATGTATAATTTAAATCTGTATTCAAACCATTAATAAATTTTTACGAATGCTGTTTACCGAAGATTAAAATTACTCTGCATGAAATAAATCGTACTCTTTGTTTAGACAAAGTACGATTGTAGTCATTTTAAAAAAATTAATAAATGTATACAGTAATATTATAATATATACATTTAGTCGTTCTTCAAAAGTAACATACACGTCTTTTTTTAATTTTCAAATTATAATGAAATTTACGTGTCTTATGTTCAAATAAATACCTGAAGGTTTTTAGCGAATTATGAAAATTTTTATACGATATTAGCAGACTTCATATTCATACAAGATTAGTACTCTCTTTTAAACACTATAACAATGTTGTTGCTTCTAAATCARCAAGTGTTCCGCACCGTTGTCAGAGATCGACTGACCAAGGTTGAAATCAATAGAACCTTCTGCGCATGTCTCTAAATATAAAAATGGGAGGAAAATCTACCGTTGTAAAATTGTTGAGAAAATGCACGTGTCAAAATACACAAAGATGTAATTTTCCTATTTGAACACGGGGAAACTTATAAAACTATAAAGGATTGGAACTTTTCCTTAGCTTGTTGTATTGATTAAATTATTATTGTCTTATTTTTCTGTCATTGTTTTCCATTTCGTTCTTATATTTTTAATAGGTAAGAAATAGAATAATCGCTAGGGAAAGAAATTGAATGTGTATTTATTATTACGTTTTGTAAACTCTGAGGTAGTTCACAATGGCTTCTGGTAACCAAATGTTCAATGAACATTTTTTCTTTTCAAAAAAGATCGTTCAATCGATATTGGGTCTATTTCCGGATCATTCCCAAAATGATCAACTTTTTTCACTTTGTTCTATAATATTCTTCATTTTTCCACTTTTTTCTCATCAGGTAAGTGTACTTTTCCATATGTAAAATGCAATAACATATATATAATAAAATGTTTTTTGCAAATATATTGTCTTGAACTAAAAGAAATTTTTTTTGGTAATTACAAGTGTATTGTAATATACAATGAACATATGCTATATAGAATTAAAAATATGAAACATAATCTATTGCATTTATTTTGAAAAAGTTTCTTTTCAACCATTACCAGTTGTATCAACTTTTTACATCAGAATTAACACTGCAATCAGCGGTCGGAGTTCTTCAAAAAACAATGGGAGCTATTAGTTTACTTACAGGCTACAGTGCGACCTACTTTAATTTCGTAACAGTTCGTGTATTTTTTTAAAAATGAATTAGATAAAAGCGTGTGAATAGTTGATTTAATTATTGATAAAACATTTGTTTTGTTTTCAGATGAAACAATTATTTACTGATATAAATAATAGTTGTAAACCGGTTTCCAGTGAGGTAGATTTACCTATTTTACAAGAATATATCAAACAAAGTAAATCATACGCATACCTTCTGCTTGGTAAGCAATAAAATTATAACTTCTCTAGATATGATATTTATAAGCTGTTATCTTTTTTCAGGTGTTCTCAATGGATATGCTATTTCAGTAGTAGCTCCATGCGTTGTAAAAGTATGTCTTTATTTTTTAGGAATATTGGACGAAAATCAATTATCATTATTATTACCCGTAAATAGTGTCAACAAGGCAGGAGCGCAATATTTTGGTTTATTTATATACCAAACAATTGCAATTACTATTATTATAACAGTAGGTGGAGTGGGTTTTTCGGCATATATGCTAACTGTTCTACACGCGAGCTATAACTTTCATGTTTCAATGTGCGAGCTTAATAATCAAGTCTATGATAGCATTTGTTGTAATTTTTTTTTAGATTGTAATTTGTATTCTGCAATTTTTTTTTTAAGATTTAAAATACGGAGACCATTCGAGAGAAATTTAAAATATATGGGAAACGATTGCTATTTCAGAACACCACAAGAAGAATGGGAATGGATTGTTGACATTATAAATAGATATGAAAAAGCAACAGAGTAAGTATTTGTGTATGATGTTTATAATATTATATTATGCAACATTTGATTCAGATTTATAATAATTTAAATCAAACATGGAAGTACGAAGTTTCTTTACTTTTTCTTACAATATGAAATTATCTCTATATTTTTTTCGATTTATCTTGAGAAACATATCAAAGTTTTTAATCAAACAAAAAAATGTTATTTGCTTAAATTTTTTTTCAGATTCGTTAATTTATTAAACAACTTTTCGCAGACAACTTACCTATTTGGAGTTGTTTTTTCTATGACGCTTATCATTTTTGATTTTCTATATGTAAGTAAAACATTTACCGAAATATGTAATATATGATAAATATTAAAGTATTATCTCTCTTCGTATTATTTTACAAAAAACTTATTATATAGTGCATACTTTTTACTAAAATGTTTAATATAATACATCATTTACATGTTTAGATATTTCAGTTATCTGTATGCTTGAAAAATGCAGTTGAAATAGTCGAATGCAGTTTATACATTGCAAGCACAATTCTGGCAATATATCTAAATTTTTATCTTGGACAAGAACTGATGAATCATAGCGATGTAGTTTTTAAGGAATTGTAGGATAATTCGAAATTTTTTAAACTTTACTTCTTATAAAAATCAAACAAATTATTTTTATGACAGAATCATATAATGAAAATAATTATTTTGTAATTAAACTATCATTTTAATAAGCATTTCATCTAGGACGTAATTTTATCTGTTTTGTAGGTGTCAAATTCCATTTTACATTCTTTCTAAGAAATCTCAAAAAAGTCTATTATTTATGCTTACCAGAAGCTGTAAGCCATGCATTCTTTCTA
>NW_014569966.1:38591-41141 GCF_001313835.1 Polistes canadensis
TACTCTGCATGACATAAATCGTACTCTTTGTTTAGATAAAGTATGATTGTAGTCATATTAAAAAAATTAATAAATGTATACAGTAATATTAAAATATATACATTTAGTCGTTCTTCAAATGTAACATACACATCTTTTTTAATTTTCAAATTATACTTAAATCTACGTAACTTATGTTCAAATAAATACCTTAAGATTTTCAAGATATTATAAAAATTTCTACACGTCATTAGTAGTCTTTATAGTCATACAAGATTGGTACTCTTTTCGAATCACTATAACAATGTTGTTGCTTCTAAATGAACAAGTGTTTCGCATCGTTGTCGGAGACCAACTGACCTAAGTTGAAATCAATAGAACCTTCTATGCATGTCTCTAAACATAAAARGTAGAAGGAAAATCTACCCTTCCATAATTGTTAAGAAAAAGCACGTGTCTACATACACAAAGTATATATTATCCTATTCGAACAGGTGGAAACTTATAAAACTATAAACTAGTTGAACTTCCCCCTTGTGAATTTTTATGAATTTATTTGCATTTTTCTTATTTTCACGTTATTCCAATTTTTTCTTTTATTTTTATTAGTTAGGAATTTGAATATCCGACGAGATAATAGGGGAATATAATGTGTATTTATTATTTTGTTTTGAAACCTTTGAGTTAGTACACAATGGCTTCTGGTGGTCGAATGTTCAACGAACATTTTTTCTTTTCGAATAAGTTTGTACAATCAATACTGGGTCTCCGTCCAGATCATTCTCAAAACGATCAATTGTTTTTACTTTGTGTAATAACATTCTATTTGTTTCCAGGACTGGTACATCAAGTATGTGTACTTTTTCTGAATGTAAAATACATTAATATATTTAATAAGGTGTCTTTCGTTTGTATTACTTTGAAATAAAGGAAATCTTTTAAGCTAATACAAGTCCTTCATAAATAAAAGAGAAACATATCTTACACATAAAAAAAAATCTCAAGCATATATTCTGTTACATTTAATTCGTAAAATTTCTTTTTAACATTAGTTTTATCAACTTTTTACATCAGAAGTAACACTGCAATCAGCGGTCGCAGTGCTTCAGAAAGCTGTGGGAACTGTAGGCTTTATTGTAGTTTTTTGTACGACCTACTTTAATTTTGTAACAGTTCGTAAATTTTTATGGATAATATTATTTTACATTGGCACGTGACATATTTATCTAATTATAGCAAATAAAATGTCTTTTATTTTCAGATGAAGCTACTTTTTACTCATGTGAAATCCTATTATGAACAGGTTTTTAATGAAAAAGAATTATCTATGTTAGAAGAAACTGTAAAACAAAGWWAAATATATGTYTACGTTTTCTTARGTAAATAATAATAAAATATTTCCGTTATAATTTTACATGCATTTACCATGTTTCAGGTGTTTTTAATAGTTATGGTATTTTACTGATAATTCCATGCGTTGTAAAAGTATGTCTTTATTTTTTGGGAATATTGAACGAGAATCAATTACCCCTTATTGTACGTGTTAATAATATCAGCAAGGCAGGAGTGAAATATTATGGTTTGCTTATTTACCAAATAATTGGAGTTTTTATTTTGACAACAATAGGCGCATTGAGTTTTTCGGGATATTTACTTGATGTTTGCTTTGCGTGTTATCAATTTCGCGTTTTAATGTACGTTTTAAGTTATCAAACCTATGGTTATTTTTTTTTTTTAATTTTTTTTTAGTTTTAAAAATGTATTTTTTCAATTGTTTTTTTTAAGATTCATTATACAGTGTCCATTCAAAAGAAATTTAATATATATGGAAAAGGATTGCTTTTTTAATAAATCACAAGAAGAATGGGAGTGGATAATCGACGTTATAAATAGATATAAAAATATTACAGAGTAAGTATTTTGGAATGGTGTTAAAAGAATTTAATAATACTTTTAATAAAAGGATTAAATATAATACCATACCATTAAATATKCTCGTATTGTATTGCTTCTCTTTTAAAGAAGAGGAATACTTGTTCAACTATATTTTCGAAATTATATTGATTTTACTTGCTGAGTGCAATGTTTTTATACGAATATTTGTATAATTTTTTGTACGGGTTCCTCGAAATTTCTGTCTTTGTAATTTATTTAACTGTGTAACATGTTTTACTTTAAGTTTTATTATTTTTTAATAAAAGTATTAATGAGGCATATGTTTGTTAACAATTGTTAAGTTTTAATTTCTGATGTAAATTATTTATCTCAGAATATAATACATTTTTCAGGTATGTGGATTTGTTAAACAACTTTTCGAGAATAACTTATTTACTTATAGTATTTATTGGTATAAGCATTATCGTTTTTGATTTCCTGTATGTAAGTAATAAAAATGTCAAAACATAAAAAATATGATAAATACTAAAGTACTTTCTTGGTATTATATTTTAGAAAAAACGAGTATTTAGTGCATACTTTTTAATAAATGTTATTAGCATTCATTATACTAGCAGTTGATTATAATATTAAACCATTTACCTGTGTATCGTTCTTTCTCTATTAGATATATGA
>NW_014569966.1:41851-47487 GCF_001313835.1 Polistes canadensis
TTTATCTTTAAGTTGAATATGTCAGGTTATAAGTTTAACATGACAATTTCTATAAGATATTTAGCAGACTTTATCGTCATACAAGATTGGTACTCTCTTCTAATCACTATAACAATGTTGWTGCTTTAAATGAACAAGTGTTCCGCACCGTTGTCGGAGACCAACTGACCAAAGTTGAAATCAATAGAACCTCCTGCGCATGTCTCTAAACATAAAAAGTAGAAGGAAAATCTACCCTCTCATAATTGTTGAGAAAAAGCTCGTGCAAATATACACAAAATAGTAATTATCTTATTCGAACAGGTGAAAACTTATAAAACTATAAAGGATTGGAACATCTCCCTTGCTTGTTGTATTGATTATATTGTTATTTCCTTATTTTCATATAATTGTGTTTTTCATTTTGTTGTTATATTTTTTATAGGTAGGAATTAGAATTTTCGATGAGATAGTAAGGGAAATGGAATGTTTATCTAATATTTTGTTTTGAAAACTGTGAGGTAGTTCACAATGACTTCTGGTGATCGACTGTTCTGCGAACATTTTTTCTTTTCAAAAAAGATCGTTCAATCAATATTGGGTCTTCATCCCGATCAGTCTCAGAATGATCAATTGTTTTCACTTTGTGCAATAATATTCTTTACTATTCCCGGAGTAGTACACCAAGTATGTGTACTTTCCTAGATATAAAGTTTAATAATAGTGATTTTAAGATAGTTTTTGTATTAATACATCATTTATTTGAAGAAAATTTTTCTTTAAATACGAGTTAGGTTCAATGCACGATAATTACGCTGGTCGACACGATTTTTTTGCCTGACTTCTGAATGTTAAATCCTAATCTCGTATTAAACCTTAAATTTAATTTCTTATCATATTCTCACTCTATTGCCATATCGTCGTTTAAATTAAATCACATCTTGGTGAAGACGCTTTGAGTAGGCACCTATATTATTTTTAAATTTGTTCTGGGGTATTAAATATACCCGTCTTGCATTCCAATCAGAAAACCAATGATCATAAAATCTGTTACTAATTTTCAATACTTACTTATCAACGTAAAACATACAGATGCAAACTTTAACAGTTCAAAATGAATATTTTGATTTTTCTCGATACATAGAATCAGAATGTATCAATTAGAACAGAAACCCAGAAAAAAGAAAGTCAATTTGTCGATATGTGTTGTATGTTCTATCTAATTACATATTTCAATCGTAATCTCTATTAAATGTAATTTATAAATGTTAATTTTAATCACTTTAGATTTATCAACTTTTTTCATCAGAAGTAACACTGCAATCAACAGTCGGAGTGCTTCAAAAAATAATAGGAGCTGTTGTTCTTCTCTCAGCCTATAGCACGACATACTTTAATTTCGTTACTGTTTGTTTATTTATTTTAAATCAATTTGACGTAAGCAAGTTTAACAAATTTTCAAGTTATTGCCAACAAATTTTGGTTTTAATTTTAGATGAAGCTACTATTAACAACTGCTAATGCAATTTGGGAGCAAATAGTGAACGAGGAAGAATTAATTTTTTTAGATGACAGCATAAAACAAAGTAAATTATATGTATACGCTGTCATTGGTAAGCAACAAGTTTGTTAAAATACTTATGTGAAAGATATTACGATTTTACGGGCCTTTATAATGTTTCAGGTATCTTCAATGGATATAGTATTTCAGTAATAACGCCATGCGTTGCAAAAGTATTTCTTTATTTTTTAGGAATATTGGACGAAAATCAATTATCATTATTATTACCCGTAAATAGTGTCAGCAAGGCAGGAGCGCAATATTTTGGTTTGCTTATATACCAAATAATAGCAATTATCACTATTGTAATAGTAGGTGGAGTGAGTTTTTCAGGATATTTGATGAGTATTACATTTGCGTGCTATCAATTTCGTGTTATAATGTACGTTTTCAGTGATTAAATCAATCTTATTTTTTTTTTCTTTTAATATGTAAATTGTATATTCTGCAATCTTTGTTTTTTTTCAAGATATAAAATACATCGCCCATTCGAGAGGAATGTAAAATATATTGAAAAGGATTGGTGTTTCAGAACATCCCAAGAAGAATGGGATTGGATAATCGACATTATAAATAGATCTAAAAAGGTTACAGAGTAAGTATTCGAAGATATTGTTAAAACATTATCATATGTTATTTAACATTAAGCATATATTTAAACTTTACGAAGTGTGGTCAAGTTTTATTGCTTGTAATGATAGAAGAGGAATGAATACTTTTTCAAATATTTTTTTTCTAAATTAAATAGATGGCCTTTAGTCGTTAAATGCAATTTTTTAATAAAATTATTTGCAAATTTTTTAATATTTCGAATAAATGGAAATAATGTTATATTATTTCTTATTTATTTTCAAGAACTTTTCAATGGTTTATTATCTATTAAAGATATGTTACTTATTGCAATCTTATTTTTTTCATTATTTCTTTCAGGTATATTGATTTGATAAACGATTTTTCGAAGATATCTTACTTAGTCACATTAGTTTTTAGTATGACGCTTATAGTCTTTGATTTCGTGTATGTAAGTAAAACATTTTCTATAAAATAAGGAATATGATAAATATATAAATAATATGTTAATAATAATTAGAAAAAAATGATTAAATATATATATGGCATTTATTTTACTAAAAATAATTTTTTTGTATTGCATTTTCCATATTTAGATTTTCCAGTTATCTATAAACCCACAAAATGCAGTTGAAATAGTCGGGTGCAGTTTCTACATTACAGGCTCTATACTTACARTATATATCAATTTTTATCTTGGACAAATGCTGATGAATTATAGCGATGTAGTTTTCGAAGAGTTGTAAGAAAAAAAGAAGTTTTTTTTACTATTATTACTTATAAAAAGAAAAAAATAAATAATTTTTATGATAGAGACATACAACTATATACATTATTTTCTGCATTAACTTTAATGTTAATTATCATTTAATCTATAAAATAATCATATTTTTTTGCAAGGTGCCAAGTCCCATTTTATGTCCTTTTAAATAAAACTCAAAAACTTCTATTATTCATGATTGGAAGAAGCTGTAAGCCAAGTATTCTTTCGATTGGCGGTATGTTTGTTTCCACACATGAAACGTTTGCAGTGGTAAGTAACAATAAGCGAATGTTTATAAATATATTTGTTTAGACAAGAAATATATTTTTAGGTAATGCGGAAAGCATTCTCTTTTGCAATGGTTTACTATAATACACTATAACTTGGAACTCCACTTATGCGAAATTACAACTACTTCTGATGGTGTTTACTAATGACTGAAATTAATATGCATGAAATAAATCATATTCTATATTTTGAGAAAGTACGTTTGTATTTATGTTTAAAGGATTCATAAATGTATACAGTAATATTATAATATATACATTTAGTCGTTCTTCAATTGTAATACACACATCTGTTTTTAATTTCCAAATAATGTTAAAATCTACGTAACTTATGTTCAAATAAATACCTCAAGGTTCTTAGTAAATTACAAAAATTTCTATACAATATTTGAAAGACTTTATCGTCACACAAAATTGGTACTCTCTTCTAATCACTATAACAATGTTGTTGTTTCTGAATGAACAAGTGTTCTCCACCGTTGTCGGAGACCAACTGACCGAAGTTGAAATCAGTAAAACCTTTTGCGCATGTCTCTAAACATAAAAAGTAGAAGGAAATTCTACCCTCGCATAATTGTTGAGAAAAAGCATGTGCCAAAATACATAAAATAGTAATTATCTTATTCGAACAGGTGAAAACTTATAAAACTATAAAGGATTGGAACTTCTCCCTAGCTTGTTGTATTGATTATATTGTTATTTCCTTATTTTCTTATAATTGTGTTTTTCATTTTGTTCTTATATTTTTTATAGGTAGGAATTAGAATTTTCGATGAGATAGTAGGGGAGATGGAATGTATATTTATTATTTCGTTTAGAAAACTGTGAGGTAGTTCACAATGACTTCTGGTGATCGACTGTTCAAGGAACATTTTTTCTTTTCAAAAAAGATCGTTCAATCAATATGGGGTCTTCATCCCGATCATTCTCAGAATGATCAATTGTTTTTACTTTGTGCAATAATATTTTTTACTTTTCCCGGAGTGGTACATCAAGTATGTGTACTTTCTTAAATGTAAAATTCAATAATATAGATATTAAGACAGTTTTTGTATTTTTACATCTTTTATTTGAAGAAAATCTTTTCTTTAATACGAGTTATGTGCAATGCACGATAATTACACTGGTCGACACGATTTTTTTGCCTGACTTCTGAATGTTAAATCCTAATCTCGTATTAAACCCCAAATGTAATTTCTCATCAAATTCTCATTGTATTGCCCTAAACGTCGTTAAAATTAAATCACATATTAGTGAAGATGTTTTTCTTGCTCCTCTGAGTAGGCAACTATATTATTTTTAAATTTGTTCTGGGATATTAAGTATACCCGTCTTGTATTTCGATCAAAAAACCAATGATCATAAAATCTATTACTAATTTTCAGTACTTACTTATCAACGTAAAACATACAAATGCAAACCTTAACAGTTAAAAATAAATATTTTGATTTTTCTCGTTACATAGAATCAGAATTTATGAATTAGAACAGAAACCCAGAAAAAAGAAAGTTATTTTGTCGATGTGGGTTATATGTTATTTCTAATTAAATATATAAATCGTAATCTCTAATAAATGTAATTTTTAAAAGTTAATTTTAATCACTTTAGATTTATCAACTTTTTTCATCAGAACTAACACTGCAATCAACAGTCGGAGTTCTTCAAAAAGCAATGGGAGCTATTAGTTTACTTACAGGCTACAGTACGACCTACTTTAATTTCGCAACAGTTCGTGTATTTTTTTTGAAATGACTTTGATGTATGCGTGCGAATAATTGATTTATTTATTCGTAAAACATTTCTTTTGTTTTCAGATGAAACAATTAGTTACTGATATAAATAATAGTTGTAAGCTGGTATCCAGTGAGGTAGATTTACCTATTTTAGAAGAATATATAAAACAAAGTAAATCATATGCATACTTTCTCCTTGGTGAGCAATAACATTATAATTTCTTATGTTATGATATTGCGATTTTACAGGCTCTTACCTTCTTTCAGGTGTTCTCAATGGATATGCTATTTCAGTAGCAGCACCATGCGTTGTTAAACTATGTCTTTATTTTTTAGGAATATTGGACGAAAATCAATTATCATTATTATTACCCGTGAATAGTGTTAATAAGGCAGGAGCGCAATATTTTGGTTTATTTATATACCAAACAATAACAGTTACTATTATTGTAACAGTAGGTGGAGTGGGTTTTTCAGCATATATGCTATGTGTTCTACACGCGAGCTATAAATTTCACGTTTTAATGTACGTTTTCAGGTTTCAAATTTATCGTTACTTATTTTTATAATTTTTTTTTCAGTTTTTAAATTGTATTCTTTTATTTGTTTTTTTTTTTAAGATTTAAAATACGTAGACCATTCGAAAGAAATTTAAAATATATGGGAAAGGATTGCTATTTCAGAACACCACAAGAAGAATTGGAATGGATAGTTGACATTATAAATAAATATAAAAAAGCTAC
>NW_014569966.1:49222-50921 GCF_001313835.1 Polistes canadensis
ATGTTCAACGATCATTTTTTCTTTTCGAATAAGTTTGTTCAATCAATACTGGGTCTCCGTCCAGATCATTCTCAAAAAGATCAATTGTTTTTACTTTGTGTAATAACATTCTATATGTTCCCAGGACTGGTACATCAAGTATGTGTACTTTTTCTAAATGTAAAATACATTAATATATTTAATAAGGTGTTTTTTATTTGTATTACTTTAAAAAAAAACATCTTTTAGTTAAATACAAGTCCTTTATAATATACCGATAATTAAAAATTTCAAGTATATATTCTGTTACATTTAATTCGTTATTTTGTTTTAACATTAGTTTTACCAACTTTTTACATCAGAAGTAACACTGCAAATGGCGGTCAGAGTGCTTCAAAAAACAATGGGAGCTATTAGTTTACTTACAGGCTACAGTACCAGCTATTTTAATTTCGTAACAGTTCGTGCATTTTTTTTTAAATTACTTTGATGTAAAGGTGCGAATAATTGATTTAATTAATTATAAAATATTTATTTTGTTTTCAGATGAAGCAATTATTTACTGATATAAATAATAGTTGTAAACCGGTTTCCAGTGAGGTAGATTTACCTATTTTACAAGAATATATCAAACAAAGTAAATCATACGCATACCTTCTGCTTGGTAAGAAATAACATTATAATTTCTCTAGATATGATATTAATTAGCTGTTTTCTTCTTTCAGGTGTTCTCGATGGATATGCTATTACAGTTATAGCTCCATGCGTTGTAAAAGTATGTCTTTATTTTTTAGGAATATTCGACGAAAATAAATTATCATTAATATTACCCATAAATAGTGTCAGCAACGCAGGATCGCAATTTTTTGTTTTGCTTATATACCAAATAATAGCAGTTACTATTATTGTAACAGTAGGTGGAGTGGGTTTTTCAGCATACATGCTAAGTGTTCTACACGCGAGCTATAAATTTCACGATTTAATGTACGTTTTCAGTTATAAAACCTATTTTTATGTTTTTTATACTTTTTTTTTAGTTGTTTAATTGTATTCAGCAATTTTTTTTTTAAGATTCAATATACGGAGACCATTCGAAAGAAATTTTAATTATATGGGAAAGGATAKCTATTTTAGAACAYCACAAGAAGAATGGGAATGGATAGTTGACGTTATAAATAAATATAAAAAAGCTACAGAGTAAGTATTTGTGTATGATGTTAATAATATTATATTATGCAACATTTGTTTCCTCCTTATAATGATTAAAATCAAGTATGCATGTATTTTTTCATAGAATAAGTAATAATCTCTATATTATTTTCTATTTATCTTGGAAAACGTAATAAAGCATTTAATCAAACAAAAAAATGTTAATTACTAAAATTTTGTTGATCATAATTTTTTTTCAGATACGTCAATTTATTAAACAATTTTTCAAAGACAACTTACCTATTCACAGTAGTTTTTGCTATGACGCTTGTCATTTTTGATTTTCTGTATGTAAGTAAAACATTTACCAGAAAATGTAAAAAATGATAAATTTTAAAGTACAATCTCTCTTCGTATTATTTTACAAAAAAATTATTATATAGTGCATACTTTTTACTTAAAAGTTTAATATAATACATAATTTACATGTTTAGATATTTCAGTTATCGATATGCTTGAAAAATGCAGTTGAAATAGTCGAATGCAGTTTATACATTGCAACCACAATTCT
>NW_014569966.1:53621-55733 GCF_001313835.1 Polistes canadensis
GCAATATATCTAAATTTTTATCTTGGCCAAGAACTAATGAGTTATAGCGATGCAGTTTTTAAGGAATTGTAGGATTATTCAAAATTTTTTAACCTTTAATTCTTATAAAAAGCGAACAAATTATTTTTATGACATAATCATATAATGAAATTAATTATTTTGTAATGAAACTAACATTTTGATAATCATTTCATCTAGGGCGTAATCTTATCTGTTTTTTAGGTGTCAAATTCCATTTTACATTCTYTCTAAGAAATCTCAAAAAAGTCTATTATTTATGCTTACCAGAAGCTGTAAGCCATGCATTCTTTCTATTGGTGGCATGTTTGTATCTTCGCATGAATCGTTTGCATCCGTAAGTAATAATATGCGAATGTTTATTAATATTTCTGCTTAAACAAGAAAGACATTTTTTTAGTTAATACGAAAAGCATTCTCTTTTGCAATGGTTTACTATAATTATGTATAATTTAAATSTGTATTTAAACTATTAATAAATTATTTCGGATGCTTTTTACTGAAGATTGAAATTACTCTGCATGACATAAATCGTACTCTTTGTTTAGATAAAGTATGATTGTAGTCATATTAAAAAAACTAATAAATGTATACAGTAATATAATAATATATACATTTAGTCGTTCTTTAAATGTAACATACACGTCTTTTTTAATTTTCAAAATATACTAAAATCTACGTAACTTATGTTCAAATGAATACCTTAAGGTTTTCAGGATATTATAAAAATGTTTACACGTCATTTGSAGTCTTCATAGTCATACAAGATGGGTACTCTTTTCTAATCACTATAACAATGTTGTTGCTTTAAATGAACAAGTGTTCCGCATCGTTGTCGGAGACCAACTGACCTAAGTTGAAATCAATAGAACCTTTTGCGCATGTCTCTAAACATAAAAGGTAGAAGGAAAATCTACCCTCCCATAATTGTTAAGAAAAAGCACGTGTTAACATGCACAGAGTATATATTATCCTATTCGAACAGGTGGAAACTTATAAAACTATAAACTAGTTGAACTTTTCCCTTGTGAATTTTTATGAATTTATTTGCATTTTTCTTATTTTCACGTTAATCCATTTTTTTCTTTTATTTTTAATAGGTAGGAATTTGAATATCCGACGAGATTGTAGGGGAAATTAATGTGTATTTATTATTTTGTTTTGAAACCTTTGAGTTAGTTCACAATGGCTTCTGGTGGTCGAATGTTCAACGAACATTTTTTCTTTTCGAATAAGTTTGTTCAATCAATATTAAGTTGTGGTCCGGATCATTCTCAAAATGATCAATTGATTTTACTTTGTGGAATAACGTTCTACATTTTTCCTCTTTTTTCTCATCAAGTATGTGTATTTTTTCACATGTAAATGGCATTAATATATTTAAAAAGGTTTTTTTTTATTTGTATTACTTTTAAAAAAAAACATCTTTTAGTTAAATACAAATCCTTTATAATATGCCTATTATTAAAAATCTCAAGTATATATTCTGTTGCATTTAATTCGTAATTTTGTTTTAACATTAGTTTTATCAACTTTTAACATCAGAAGTAACACTGCAATCAGCGGTCAGAGTGCTTCAAAAAWCAATGGGAGCTATTAGTTTACTTACAGGCTACAGTGCCAGCTATTTTAATTTCATAACAGTTCGTGCATCTTTTTAAAATAACTTTGATGTAAGCGTGCGAATAATTGATTTAATTTTTGATAAAACATTTATTTTGTTTTCAGATGATGCAATTAATTACTGATGTAAATAATAGTTTTAAGGAGGTGTCCAGTGAGGTAGAGTTAGCTTTTTTAGAAGAATATATAAAACAAAGTAAATCATATGCATACCTTCTCCTTGGTAAGCAATATCATTATAATTTATTTTAATATGATATTACGGTTTTATAGACTTTTATTTTCTTTCAGGTGTTCTCGATGGATATGCTATTTCAGTTATAGCTCCATGCGTTGTAAGAGTATGTCTTTATTTTTTAGGAATATTCGACGAAAATAAATTATCGTTATTATTACCCGTAAATAGTGTCAGCAACGCAGGAGTGCAATTTTTTGTTTTGCTTATATACCAAATAATAGCAGTTACTATTA
>NW_014569966.1:56233-62569 GCF_001313835.1 Polistes canadensis
ACGTCAATTTATTAAACAACTTTTCGAAGACAACTTACCTATTCACTGTAGTTTTTGCTATGACGCTTGTCATTTTTGATTTTCTGTATGTAAGTAAAACATTTACCAGAAAATGTAAAAAATGATAAATATTAAAGTACAATCTCTCTTCGTATTATTTTACAAAAAAATTATTATATAGTGCATACTTTTTACTTAAAAGTTTAATATAATACATAATTTACATGTTTAGATATTTCAGTTATCGATATGCTTGAAAAATGCAGTTGAAATAGTCGAATGCAGTTTATACATTGCAACCACAATTCTTGCAATATATCTAAATTTTTATCTTGGCCAAGAACTGATGAATTATAGCGATATAGTTTTTAAGGAGTTGTAGGATTATTCAAAATTTTTTAACCTTTAATTCTTATAAAAAGCAAACAAATTATTTTTATGACATAATCATATAATGAAATTAATTATTTTGTAATTAAACTAACATTTTGATAATCATTTCATCTAGGACGTAATCTTATCTGTTTTTTAGGTGTCAAATTCCATTTTACACTCTTTCTAAGAAATCTCAAAAAAGTTTATTATTTATGCTTACCAGAAGCTGTAAGCCTTGCATGCTTTCGATTGGTGGCATGTTCGTATCTTCGCATGAATCTTTTGCATCCGTAAGTAACATTAAGCAAATGTTTATTAATATATCTGTTTAAACAAGAAAGATATTGTTTTAGTTAATGCGAAAAGCATTCTCTTTTGCAATGGTTTACTATAATTATGTATAATTTAAATCTGTATTTAAACCATTAATAAATTATTATGAAAGCTGTTTACTGAAGATTGAAATTACTCTGCATGAAATAAATCGTACTCTTTGTTCAGAGAAAGTACGATTGTAGTTACATTAAAATGATTAATAAATGTATACAGTAATATTATAATATATA
This sequence comes from Polistes canadensis, assembly GCF_001313835.1. Lineage (NCBI taxonomy): Eukaryota > Metazoa > Arthropoda > Insecta > Hymenoptera > Vespidae > Polistes > Polistes canadensis. The sequence continues at coordinate 57,175 of NW_014569966.1, forward strand.
CATTTAGTCGTTGTTCAAATGTAACATTCACATGTTCTTTTAATTGTCAAATTATACAAAAATTAACGTGGCCTTTGTTCAAATAAATACGTAAAGGTTTTCAGGAAATTATGAAAATTTCTATACAACATTAGCAGACTTTATAGTCATACAAGATTGGTACTCTCTTTTAATCACTATAACAATGTTGTTGTTTCTAAATGAACAAGTGTTGTGCACCATTGTCGGAGACCAACTGACCTAAGTTGAAATCAATAAAACCTTCTGCGCATGTCTCTAAGTATAAAAAGTAGTAGGAAAATCCACCCACTTATAATTGTTGAGAAATAGCACGTGCTAAAATACACGAGGTAACAATTATCCTATTCGAACAGGTGGAAACTTATAAAACTATAAACGAGTTGAACTTTCCCCTTGTGAATTTTTATGGATTTATTCGTATTTTTCTCATTTTTACGTTATTCTATTGTGTTCTTATATTTTTAATAGGTAGGAATTAGAATAGCCGACGAGATGGTAGGGGAAATTAAATGTGTATTTATTATTTCGTTTTGAAACCTTTAAGTTAGTTCATAATGTCTTCTAGCGGTCGAATGTTCATAGAACATTTTTTCTTTTCGAATAAGTTTGTTCAGACAATATTAGGTTTTGGCCCGGATCATTCTCAAAATGATCAATTGATTTTACTTTGTGTAATAACATTCTACATTTTTCCTCTTTTTTCTCATCAAGTAAGTGTTCTTTTACATATTTAAATAGCATTAATATATTTAAAAAGATGATCTTTATATGTATTATTTGGAATAAAAAAAAATCTTTTTGGTAAATACAAGTCCTTTATAATATACCCTTAAATAAAAATATGAAGTATATATTCTGTTTCTTTTAACTCGTAAAATTTGGTTTTAACATTAGTTTCATCAACTGTTAACATCAGAAATAACACTGCAATCAGCAGTCAGAATTCTTCAAAAAACAGTGGGTGGTATCGGTTTACTTGGAGGCTACAGTACGACCTATTTTAATTTCGTAACAGTTCGTGTATTTTTTTAAAAAAGAATTAGATAGAAGCGTGCGAATAGTTGATTTAATTATTGATAAATTATTTATTTTGTTTTCAGATGAAGCTATTAGTTTCAGATATAAATTATAGTTGTAAGCAGGTATCCAGTGCGGTAGATTTAGCATTTTTAGAAGAATATATTAAACAAAGTAAATTATATGCATACCTTCTCCTTGGTAAGCAATATCATTATAATTTATTTTGATATGATATTACGGTTTTATAGGCTTTTATTTTCTTTCAGGTGTTCTCAATGGATATGCTATTTCAGTAGTAGCTCCATGCGTTGTTAAAGTATGTCTTTATTTTTTAGGAATATTGGACGAAAATCAATTATCATTATTATTACCCGTAAATAGTGTCAGCAAGGCAGGAGCGCAATATTTTGGTTTGCTGATATATCAAATAATAGCAATTACTATTATTGTAACAGTAGGTGGATTGGGTTCTTCAGCATATATACTAGCTGTTCTACACGCGAGTTATAACTTTCACGTTTCAATGTGCGAGTTTAATAATCAAGTCTATGATAGCATGTGTGGTAATTTTTGTTTAGAATGTTAATTGTATTCTCCAATTTATTTTTTAAGATTTAAAATACGGAGACCATTCGAAAGAAATTTAACATATATGGGAAAAGAGTGCTATTTCAAAACACCACAAGAAGAATGGGAATGGATAGTTGACGTTATAAATAGATATAAAAAAGCTACAGAGTAAGTATTTGTGTACGATGATAATAATAATATATTATGCAACATTTGTTTCAGCTTTATAATGATTAAAATAAATCATGCAAGTATGAAGATTCATTATTTTTTCTTATAATAAGAAATAATCTCTATATTATTTTCTATTTATCCTGGAAGACGTTTCAAAGCTTTCAATCAAATAAAAAAATGTTAAATGCCAAAATTTTGTAGATCCTAATTTTTTTTCAGATACGTCAATTTATTAAATAAATTTTCGAAGACGATTTACGTATTCACAGTACTTTTTGCAATGATGCTTATTATTTTTGATTTTCTATATGTAAGTAAAACATTTACCGAAAAATGTAAAATATGATAAATATTAAAGTATTATCTCTCTTCGTATTATATGTTACAAAAAAATTATTATATAGTGCATACTTTTTACTTAAAAGTTTAATATAATACATAATTTACATGTTTAGATATTTCAGTTATCCATATGCTTGAAAAATGCACTTGAAATAGTTGAATGCAGTTTCTACATTGCAACCACAATTCTGGCAATATATCTAAATTTTTATCTTGGCCAAGAACTGATGAATTATAGCGATGTATTTTTTAAGGAATTGTAGGATAATTTGAAATTTTTTAACCTTTAATTTTTATAAAAATCAAACAAATAATTTTTATGACAGAATCATATACTGAAATTAATTATTTTGTAATTAAACTATCATGTTAAAAATTACTTAATCTAGGACGTAATCTTATCTGTTTTGTAGGTGTCAAGTTCCATTTTACATTCTTTCTAAGAAATCACAAAAATCTCTATTATTTATGATTACCAGATGCTGTAAGCCATGCATGCTTTCGATTGGTGGCATGTTTGTATCTTCGCATGAATCGTTTGCATCCGTAAGTAACAATAAGCGAATGTTCATTAATATATCTGTTTAAACAAGAAAGATATCGTTTTAGTTAATGCGAAAAGCTTTCTCTTTTGCAATGGTTTACTATAATTATGTATAATTTATATCTTTATTTAAACCATTAATAAATTATTTCGAATGCTGTTTAACTGAAGAATGAAATTACTCTGCATAAATTGAATCGTACTCTTTGTTTAAAGAAAGTACGATTGTAGTCACGTTTAAATGATTAATAAATGTATACAGTAATATTAGAATATATATTTTTAGTCGTTATTGAATTGTAACATACAAGTTTGTTTTAATTTTCAAATTATACCTTAATCTACATTGTTTATATTCAAATAAATACCTGAAGGTTCTCAGTTAATTGCGAAAATTACAATAAGATATTTGGCAGAGTGTATCGTCAAAAAAGATAAGAACTTTCTTCTAATCACTATAACAATTATTTTTCTTCTAAATGAACAAGTGTTTTGCATCGTTGTCGGAGACCAACTGACCTAAGTTGAAATCAGTAGAATCTTCTGCGCATGTCTCTAAACATCAAATGTAGAAGGAATATCTACCCTCCCATAATTGTTAAGAAAAAGCACGTGTCAACATACACGAAGTATTTATTATCCTATTCGATAATATGGAACATTATAAAACTATAAACGAGTCTAATTTTCCCCTTACGGATTTTTATGGATTAAATGGTTATTTTCTTATTTTTACGCAATTTTGTTTCCATTGAGTTTTTATATTTTTAATAGGTAGGAATTTTAATTTCCGTTGAGTTAGTGGGGGAAATGAAAAGGAATATTTATTATTTCGCTTTGAAAGTTCTGAGTTAGTTCACAATGGCTTCTGGTAATCGAATGTTGGTAGATATTTTTTTTTTTCGAATAAGTTCGTTCAATTAATATTGGGTCTTCGTCCCGAGTCGTCACGGAATGATCAATTGTTTTTAGTTTGTGGAATATCATTGTACGTATTTCCTGGAGTGGTACATCAAGTATGTGTTATTTCCTAAACGTAAAATGCATTATAATTTATTTATTAGGAATGTTTTTATATTCGTTGCTTCGAATTAATTGAAATTTTTTCTGTAAAGACAAATTGTGTTGAAAATATACAATAAATAAATATGTTATATATATACATATAATTATTAATAATATTAATAATATTCTAATAAATAATATTTTTAAAGAGCCTTATTTTTAAATTATTAGTTTTATCAACTTTTTACATCAGAAATAATAATGAAAATAGCAGTGAAAGTGCTTCAGAAAACGGTTGCAGTTATTGTTCTCCTCTCAGCCTACTGCAATAGCTACTTAAATTTTGTAACAGTTAGTGTATTCATTTTAAATCAACATTACAATAAATAATTTAGTTACTTTTAAACAAATTTCTATTATTTTTAGATGAAGCAAATATTATCCAATTGTAAAGCTTTTTCTGAACAGGTTTCGAATAAAGAGGAATTAACTTTATTAGAAAATAATGTAAAACAAAGTAAATTATATGCGTACATAGTTTTTGGTAAGCTAAAATATAATAATAATAATTGTTAATATCATGATATGGTGCATTACATTGTCTTATTATTCCTTAATAATTGAAGAAAGTGTTGACTCTTTGTCGTGCAGTAAGAACCAAGCAATTTCGGCAATTTACTTTTATCTTATCATTATTGTTAATCGTGATCCTAAAATTCACGGAAATAAATTGCTATTGTTAAATAAAAATTTGTATTTATTATAATTCTGGGTTTAAATATTCGTCGAGTTTGCGAAAGTGACAGTCTGCTAAGTAAAGTCTTTAGACACAAAACCATACTGACATAAATATTATTATAGTTTTATACGAACTTATGTTCTTTTAGGTCTTTTCAATGGATATGGTATTTCAATAATAGCTCCGTGCATTATAAAAGTATGTCTTTATTTTTTGGGAATATGGGACGGAAAACAATTACCACTAATTGTACCAGTTAATAATATCAACAAGGCAGGAGTGAAATATTTTTGTTTGCTTATTTATCAAATAATTGAAGTTATTGTAGTGGTAACAGTAGGTGCTATTAGTTTTTCTGGATATTTGATTGCTGTTCTATTTGCTTGTTATCAATTTCGCGTTTTAATGTGCGTGTTCAGTGAYCAAATCTATTATAGTATTTGTTGTAGTTTTTCTTTAAAATGTTAATTGTATTCATTGTATTTCTTTTTTCAAGACTTAAAATACGACGTCCTTTTGAAATAAGTTCGAAATATATCGGAAAGGATTGTTTTTTTAGAAAACCTGAAGAAGAATGGGATTGGATAGTTGACGTTATAAATAGATATAAAAAAGTTACAGAGTAAGTATTTTTATATGATGGTAAAAATATTATATTATACAACATTTGTTTTATCTTTCGAGAGATTAAAAGTAAAATTATTAAAATAAACATTATTTTATTTTTTGATATTATGGAAACATCTTTATATTAAATAATTTTTTTTTCTTTTGGTAAATGTTTCAATGGTTTGAATCTAATAAAATAAATGATTATTATTACTATTTTGATTATCTTCATTTTTTATCAGATATGTGGATTTAATAAATAACTTTTCGAAGATGTCTTACTTATTCACAGTATCTTTAGCTATGACGCTTATCATCTTTGATTTTGTATATGTAAGTAAAACATTTACTACAAAATAAATAATAAGATA
>NW_014569966.1:62844-65321 GCF_001313835.1 Polistes canadensis
TGAATTATAGCGATGTAGTTTTCGAAGAATTGTAAGATATTACGAAGTTTTTATTCACCTTTAATTTATATAAAATGCAAACAAATAATTTTTATAGCAAAATCAATATGCAATGAAGAAAATAAATTTCTAATTTAACCATTACGTAAATAATTACTTATTTGTTCAAGAAGTAATCTTATTTGTTTTTTAGGTGTCAAGTACCATTTTACATTCTTTCTAAGAAATCTCAAAAAAGTCTATTATTTATGATTATTAGAAGCTGTAAGCCAAGCATGCTTTCGATTGGTGGTATGTTTGTGTCCTCCCATGAATCGTTTGTAGCTGTAAGTAACAATAACCGAATATTTATTAATATATCTCTCGTTTAAACAAGAAATATATTTTTTTCAGTTAATGCGGAAAGCATTCTCTTTTGCAATGGTTTACTATAATTATGTATAATTTAAAAATCTGTATTTAAATCATTAATAAATTATTTCGAATGCTGTGTGTGTTTAACTGAAGATTAAAATTACTCAGCATGAAATAAATCGTACTTTTTGTTTAGAGAAAGTACGATTGTAGTCACATTAAAATTATTAATAAATGCATACAGTAATATTATAATATATACATTTAGTCGTTCTTCAAATGTAACATACACATCATTTTTTAATTTTCAAATTATACTAAAATCTACGTTGGCTTATGTTCAAATAAATACCTAAAGGTTCTCAGAAAATTATGAAAATTTCTATACGACATTAGCAGACTTTATAGTCATACAAGATTGGTACTCTTTTCTAATCACTATAACAATGTTGTTGCTAATAAATGAACAAGTGTTCCGCACCGTTGTCGGAGACCAACTGACCGAAGTTGAAATCAATAAAATCTTTTGCGCATGTCTCTAAACATAAAAAGTAGAAGAAAATTCTACCCTCGCATAATTGTTGAGAAAAAGCATGTGCCAAAATACACAAAATAGTAATTATCTTATTCGAACAGGTGAAAACTTATAAAACTATAAAGGATTGGAACTTCTCCCTAGCTTGTTGTATTGATTATATTGTTATTGTATTATTTTGATGTCATTGTTTTTTATTTTGTTCTTATATTTTTAATAGGTAGGAATTAGAATATCCGATGAGATAGTAGGGGAAATTAAATGTGTATTTATTATTTTGTTTGGAAAACTATGAGTTAGTTCACAATGTCTTCTGGTGGTCGTATGTTCAATGAACATTTTTTTTTTTCGAATAAGTTCGTGCAGTCAGTATTGGGTGTCCGTCCCGATCAGTCTCAGAATTTTCAATTGTTTTTAGTTTGTGGAATAACATTTTACGTATTTCCTGGACTGGTACATCAAGTATGTGTAATTTCCTAAACTTAATATGTATTATAATCTATTTATTATAACAGTTTTTAAATTCGTTGTTTCAAAATTAATAAAAATTTTTTCTGTAAATACAAGTCATGTTTAGAAAATATAATAAGTATATTTTATATATATATATATAAATAAAAATATTATTTTTAAAGGCTTTTTTTTTTTTTTGATTATTAGTTTTATCAACTTTTTACATCAGAAGTATTACTGCAATCTACAGTTGGAACTCTTCAAAAATTTATGACAATTGTTGTTCTTCTCTTAGCCTACAGCAATACCTACTTTAATTTTGTAACAGTTAGTGTATTCGTTTTAAATCAGCATGGTAATAATATCATTGAGTTATTGTTAACAAATTTATTTTATTTTTAGATGAAGCTACTATTTTCCAATTGTAAAGCTTTTTCTGAACAGGTTTCGAATGAGGAGGAATTAATTTTATTAGAAAATAATATAAAACAAAGTAAATTATATGCATACACAGTTTTTGGTAAGCTAAAATATAATAATAATTGTTAATATTAGATCGATATGGTATTGCATTGTTTTATTATTCCTTAATAATTAAAGAAAGTATTGACACTTTGTCGTGCAGTAAGAACCAAGCAATTTTGGCAATTTATTTTTATCTTATCATTATTATTAATCGTAATCCCAAAATTCACGGACATAAATTGCTGTTGTTAAATAAAAATTTGTATTTATTATAATTCTGGGTTTAAATACTCGCCAAGTTTGCGAAAGTGACAGTCTGCTAAGTAAAGTCTTTAGACACGAAACCATACTGACATAGATATTATTATAGTTTTATAGAAACTTATGTTCTTTTAGGTCTTTTCAATGGATATAGTATTTCAATAATAGCTCCGTGCGTTGTAAAAGTATGTCTTTATTTTTTGGGAATATGGGACGGAAAACAATTACCACTAATTGTTCCCGTTAACAATATCAACAAGGCAGGAGTGAAATATTTTTGTTTGCTTATTTATCAAATAATTGCAGTTATTGTAGTGGTAACAGTAGGTGCTATTAGTTTTTCTGGATATTTGATTGCTGTTCTATTTGCTTGTTATCAATTTCGCGTTTTAATGTGCGTGTTCAGTGA
>NW_014569966.1:66010-81499 GCF_001313835.1 Polistes canadensis
TATATTACAGCTTCTATACTTACACTGTATATTAATTTTTATTTTGGCCAAGAGCTGCTGAATTATAGCGATGTAGTTTTCGAAGAATTGTAAGATATTACGAAGTTTTTATTCACCTTTAATTTATATAAAATGCAAACAAATAATTTTTATGATAGAATCGTACAATGAAATTAATAATTTTCTAATTTTACTATTACGTAAATAATCACTTTTTTGTTCAAGAAGTAATCTTATCTGTTTTGTAGGTGTCAAGTTCCATTTTACATTCTTTCCAATAAAACTCAAAAATTTTTATTGTTCATGATTGGAAGAAGTTGTAAGCCAAGCATGCTTTCGATTGGTGGTATGTTTGTATCCTCGCATGAAACATTTGCAGCCGTAAGTAACAATAAACGAATATTTATTAATAAATATATATATATCTGTTTAATCAAGGAATATATCTTTTTAGTTAATGCGAAAATCATTCTCTTTTGCAATGGTTTATTATAATACATTCTAACTTTAATGTGGTATGTAAACTATTAAATTTGTATATAGAATATGTATGTATAGAAAATTCTGTTTGTTTTATTAGAATGTAAAATAGTTGGAATTACTATTAAAAAATATCACGATTACTTGCAATGTTTATGTTGTGATATAAAAATGTAGTAATAATTAGATTATAATAGATATATCATCCTTATTTTCTTCGGATATTTTTACTATATTCCTGTCAAAAAGTTTCACCCCTAAGATGTTGAAGAATACTGTACCTTTTCCACCTTCCTTTTATGGGTTAACATTTTTTTTAATTATTGTGTGTTTTTGTTTTGTTTAAATAATTAACAGTAACCTATCATATTAACACTACAATTTTTATAGAACATTTGATATAGTAGACTTTATCACAAAGAAACGTAATTTTGTTGTTTAACATTATGGATATTTTTTGATTCTATGTTAAGTCAGTGTTCACAAGGATGGTTGAAGTACGATTGACGAAGTTTCAATCGAAATACTTTTTTGCGCATGTCTATAAGAATAAAGAAAGAGAGGGAAATTCTCCCCACTTTTAATTGCTGGGAATTAACATTTGTTTTCCCCGATACATAAAAGCAACTTTATTTTTTAGGGGGAAAGAGTATGATGTATTATGGAAATATAAAAAAAGGGGTAAAACGTTTGTACACGTTGGGTTTTACAGATTAAACATTTATACCCATATATTGTCTTGTCACTGTTTTATAGAATTTCTTGTTCCCTTAGTAATTGATTGACAATTAGAATTTACAATGAAGTTGGTAGGGGGATGTGATGGTATTATTGATTATGTTAGTTCGTTGGAAAAAATTGAAGACAGTTGATAATGGCTTCGAGAGGTCATAACATCTTCAAACACCATTTCCTTATTTCTAATCGATTAGTTCAACTAATATTAAGTATACGTCTTGATCAAAATTCAAATAATCACTTGTTTGTATTCTCTATCATTTTGATTTACCTGTTTCCTGGTATTGTATACCAGGTGAGTTCTGTTTCTATTTAATTTGTATTGTACACTTTTTGTATTCATCTTTTGGTATCAAATAATGACCGTCATTTATTTTTTATATACTTTACAAAATTCTCAACATTTTATTATATACAATAATTTTAATTTATTATTATTCATTAATGATTTATTTAGACTCTTTTTTCTTTTTTTTTTCTCGACAGTTCACGATTGAAATATTCTGTTCTACTCGTTAGTTTTTGTTTTCTTTTTTTTTAATTTTGCAAATATATATATATTTTAAATAGAAATAATTTGTTAAAATATTACGAATAGAATTGAATAATAAGAGATTATTCAATTTGTATAAAAGTATTTTACTTTGACTTTAGTTTTATCAGCTTTCAACGGCAGATTATTCAATGCAATCTACCGTCAAATTGTTGCACAAAACAATGTCGTCAATGTGTTTGCTATGCGGCTATAGTACAACATTTTTTAATTTTATGACAGTATGTATAATTATTTGTATTTTTGATCTTTTTGACACACATACACACACAAATATTAATATATCGTTTTATTTGTACATATAAATGAAATATATTAGGTTAATCAAAAAGTTGGAATTGAGATTTTATTTTTAGATGAAATTAATTATTTATTATGTTCAACATAATTGCGAATCGTTGTCCGATACAGAAGAATTAAATATTTTGGAAAAGAATATCATGGAAACTAAATTGTACACATATGCTGTTCTAAGTAAGCACCCCGTTATATTTAATTTTAATAACTATAATTGATAATTTGAATAATTTTTAATTATATATATATATATATATATATTTATTTATTTTGTTTTCCTTACTTACTGTTGCAGTTTTGTTCAACGCTTATAACACATCAGTATTATGCCCATGCATTTTCAAAGTATTTTTATATTTCTTTGGTATATCGGACGATAATCAATTAATATTACCCGTATCCGCTGATTATTCCATGAACGCAGGACAGTTATATTATTGTTTACTTATTTATCAAATCATTGCTATTTTTATTACTTCAACAGTTGGTGGCGTGAGTTTTTCGGCATACTTGACTGCAATACAATTCGCGTGTTTTCAATTCAACGTAATAATGTTCGTTTTAATTCACATTTAATTTATATATTTATTTATTTATTTTTTTTTTATTAAATTTATTTGTGTTAATGTTATTGTTTTTATTCTTTCTTTTTTTTTGTCTTAAAAGGCTAAGATTAAAGCAACCATTTGAAGAAAATTCCAAATCAATTGGAAAAACTTCTTGTTACATGGAAACACCCAAAGATCAATGGGATTGGATAGTGGACATCATAATACGCTATAGAAATGTTACGATGTTTGTTCGAAATAATATATATGTTATATTTTTCGTTATTTATACATTTATTTATAGAAATAATCTCGTAAATTAATCTAAATAATTATTTCTCCTGTGTATTTTCCATTTTTTTTTGTTCAAGGTATGTTGATTTGCTAAACGATTTTTCAAAGGTAACTTACTTAATTACAGTTTTCTTGGCGATGAGCCTTGTTGTCTTTGATTTCGTTTACGTGAGTAACATTTATATATTGCTACAAAATTGAAATTCATTAAAAAAAAAATATCACCAATATATTATAAATATTTTCAATATTTTTTCTTGAGAAAAAAAAGAAAGAAAAGAGAAAATTATCAGCATTATATTTTAAATAGATTTTTTTAATTTCTGTTTTTTTTTCTTTTTCTATTTTTGCAATAAATTTTTAACATTGCTTATTTGTCATTTCAATAAAATGTCGTTTCTACGTGTTCGTATAGAACAAATTATTTATTTTATTGTAATATATATTTAATTAATTTAATTAATTATTATATATATATAATTTAAAAACGATCAAAAGAAAAAAATAGTCATTCATTTATAGCATAGTTTATTTTACAGATGTTTCAATTATCTATAGAATCGGAAAACGTGATCGAAATAATCGAATGCAGCATCTACGTTGTTGGTACTGTATTTACAATATATATCAACTTTTATCTTGGACAAAAATTGCTGGATTATAGTAATGCAGTTCTTGAGGAATTGTAAGAAAATACTTTTTCATTTTATTAACAATTGCAATACCATATAAATATATAGGATTGGGTGGGGGGGGGGAGTTTCTTTGTATTTTCACTCACAAGTAAAACCAATATTACTTTTTGGTTTCATATTTTGTATCCAGTCTTTATTAAATGGTTAAAAAAAATTGTTTAGTAATCGATATTAAGTTTCTCACCGATATCACGATTGAAAATATTCTAGTCTTTTTAAATTTTATTAACAATTGTTGTTAGTAAAAAAAGGGTTTAATATTTTGACAATTAAAATAAGTCACACATTTTATATGAAATACAGAAATATGTGTTTTCTTTTTTTTTTTTTACAGGTGTCATATTCCGTTTTATATGTTGTCGATTAAAACCCAAAAGTTACTCTTATTTATAATAACGAGGAGTAAAAAACCGTGTGTTATTTCAATTGGTGGAATGTTCGTCTCATCGCACGAAGTTTTTGCCGGAGTAAGTAACAATAAATTATATATTGATGTTTTTTAATATAATATCTCGGTTAACGATTAATTTATTATTGTAGTTGATGCGAAAGGCGCTTTCATTTGCAATGGTTTATTATAATGTTCAATAATTCGAATTTTTGTCGTTCACCATAAAAATTATTCGTTGGTATATCGAAAAGATATTGATTGATTTTGAGATGAAATTAAATTGTATATTCACCTGTCTCAATTTTAATACGATTTGTATTGTAATAATTGTATATTGCATACACTGATTTGATATGTTTGTTTAATATTATTTTTTTCTTTTTAATTATATAATATATATAATATTTAATTTTAAATATTAATATATAAGAAGGATCACAGAAGGGGACACATGTTGATATATTTTTCTATTTATTATTTCTACTATTTTCGTTTTTAATTAATTATTATACTTGATAATAAATATATTCGCTATTTATTATGCACCACATTTACTGTTATAAAATATTTAAGAGATTGTATTATTTACGTCATGGATTTGTTCGGATTTTTTTCATAAAGAAATTTTGCACGATGATCCTAATATACATGAAAATGATAGCAATCAATAAGCTCTATAATAATATAGCGCATGATTATAAAAATAAAAATTAAAAAATATTTTCTTTCTCATTTTACTTACGAGTAATTATTTTAAACAATAAAAAGTATTAACAAGTTGTTTTTATATTTCTATATATATATATCACCACACAATATAACATAACTATAATTATATATAATTTAACACTAATTAATGAACTTTGTATTTGTTTTTTCTTGATTGTATTTTTTTAAATAAATCCATTTCGTAGAACTATAAAAATTTATTTCAAAAGTATGTAGCTTTTTAATATTACTGATTTAATTCAACAACACATTTCTTTCATACTTCAGAGAGTGTCTTTTACCGTGGTTAGAGAACGACTGACCAAGATTGCAATCAATAAACACTTTTGCGCATGTCCCTAAACATAAAAAGTAATAAACAATTTTCCCCAAGTAATTTTTATTGATTTCCTTATTACAGTACTTTATTTTCATCAGTGATTTATACGAAGTACTTCAGTTTGTAGTAGATAGCAATTAGAATGAATAATGAAACAGTAAATGATAGTATTTTTATTCAGTTTGTTGGAGAATCTCGTGAGATACTTTTCCATGGCTTCGACAAATCGAGACTTTGCAAAACATCAATTTCTTTTTTCGAATCGTTTGTTTAAGTTTTTAAGTAATCAACGCCCGAATCGAAACTCAAACGATCAATTGTTTCTAATTTTGGCAATAACTATTTTTGTAGGACCATTAAATGTGATACTGGTAATTATTTCTTTGCGGACCATTATTTTTTATGTTATCTTTTAATTATTATTAATTTACTTATTAATATGTATTTTTATATGAAGTATTAACCGAATATAAAGTTCACATTTTTATTGGCTGGTACTTTTATTATATTACAATCGTGATACGTATTAATTATATTAAAAATATGAATTATCTTAAAAAACCATAAAATATTAAAATATTTAATGATAGATAAAATAACACTTGTAAAAGTAATGATTTACTTATTTAGGTTTATGAGCTTCTAACGGAAGACATTTCCCTGCAATTTATTGTCAAGATTATTCCAAAATTTGTAACAGGTTTTATTTTTTTCACTACTTACTTAAATAGTTATTTTTATTTTTTAACGGTTCGTAGAAATTTATTTTGAAATTACGTTAGTTCATTAAAAAAAAAAATGAAAGATATATTTTATATCTAAATATATAATTTTCTTATATTTAGATCCGATTTCTCATAAATCGTTTTAAACTTGATTATGAACAATTTAGCAATCAGGAAGAATTAAATATTTTGAAAAAGTATATTAACCAAAGCAGATTCTATGTCTATGCTTTAATATGTAAGTATGAGTAATTGTTATCAAATATTTGTAAGTTCATAATTTTCCCAATATATAATTTCTTTAACTTTTACAGTTTTCTTTGATATTAGCAGCTTTTTAATAATATTTCCATCAATTTTCAATGTATTTCTGTATTCTATTGGTAAATTGGAGGATAATCAATTAACATTACCTTTAATTGACAATAATATTGATAAAGCTGGGATGCTATATTATAGTATGCTTCTTTACCAAACAATAGGGGTTTTAATGATAACAATAGTTGGCAGTATTGGTCTTTCAACATTTTTAATTTTCATACAGCACGCTTGCTGTCAATGTAGCATTATAAAGTACGTTTCATGTAATACAATCAATTTTTATTTTTTCGCGTATTGATTATGCACTCAAATATTAACTAAAAGTGTTCTTTTTAAACACACAGATTAAAAATTCGTCAACCATTTGAAAGGAATCAAAAATCAGGCCAAAATACTAGGTATTTTAGTACACAAACGGAAGAAAATAATTGGATAAGCGAAATTGTAAATTATCATAGAATATCTCTTGAGTAAGTGGAAAATAATAAGTATAATTTTTTTAGTAAAGATTTATCATAAAATTTTATGAATTCATTTATTTTTAAGGTATGTTAAAATGATCAGATACATATCGGATTTTGTCTATTTGATTATAATTCTTTTCGTAATGATTATACTCGTGTTGAACTTTTTATGTGTAAGTCAAACTGTTATAAATTGCAGTAAATTTTTGTATGTTATCTAATTCTTGTCTGGTTTTTATTTAAATGATAAATTGATAGAAGAGAGAGAGAGAATTTTGACTATAGAAATATACTTTTATCTTTTCTTTCAGATACTCGAGTTCTCGGTATTATTAGAAACTTTAAAAGACAAAATAGAATGCATCATTTATGTAACTGGTTCAGTATTTACGTTGTATATAAATTTTTATCTTGGACAAAGATTGTTGAATCATAGTAATGCAGTTCTTGAAGAATTGTAAGGAAGTAATATGTATAATTTAATAAGCAATAAATTAAAATATATTTTGGTAAATTAATGATATTGAAAAAAATCCTTTTTATAGAATTGTATATATATTTTCTTCAAAATACTATTAATTGCATCGTTTAAAAAATAAGTTTATATAAAAATAAAAAAAAGAATTTTTGTTTGTAGAAGTAAGGTTCCATTTTATACACTATCAGTAAATACGCAAAAATTGCTATTATTTATAATAGCTAGAAGTGGAAAGTCAAGCTTTCTTTCAATTGGAAAAATGTTTGTCGCATCGAACGAAGTTTTTGTTGCGGTAAGTATTAAAATATTATTGATATTCAATTAACACTGTTTTCTAAATAATTTCAATTCTTTTTAGCTTATGCGAAAAGCACTTTCTTTTGCAATGGTATACTACAGTGTAAAATAATTCAGAGCTTTAGAAAAAAAATGAACAAAAATATGTTACAATGTTCTAAATAAAAATAACAAATGATTATTTATGGTTAAAATACTTACTTATATAAAAAATCAATAAAAGATCCATGTATATTAATGTGTTGATTAGTACACTTGTTCGAGATATTAACAAGTACATATTTTAATTAATTTTTCTAATCAAAATTTTCATCAAGGTGAGACTTGATATATACATTTCTTGTTATTGTATTCCTAATAAAAATCATCACGAAACTATGAAACATTAGTAGGCATATTTTTTCGTAAAAGTCAAGTATACAATACTAACTGTCATAGTAAATAGTTTTCTTGTTTTAAAGCTAGTGTCCAGCACCACTGTCGAAGTGCAACTGACCAAGATTCCAATAAAACAACCCTTCTGCGCATGTCCTTAGATATTGAAAGTAAATGGTATTTTTTTCTCTCGTTTAATTATGGGAAACACCATTTGTTTCAATACATGCACGCAAGTATGTCTCAATAGAAAATATTTTACATAGAATAGCTATAAAATAGGAGGAAGTCTTTACTGGTAATTTTATTTAATTATTTACAGTACTTCGATCATTACACTGATTTACACAAATTTACATTATTTGTAATAGATAACAATTCGAATTGGTTGGGGACAAATAAATGATAATATTTCATACAGTTAGATGTGGGATTTCGTGAGATACTTTACCATGACTTCAAAACATCGAGATCTCGCGAAACATCATTTTCTTTTTTCAAACACTTTATTTCAGTTTTTGATGAATCAACGTCCTAATCGAAACTCTAGGGATCAGTTGTTTTTATGTTTCGTTGTATTTATCTACACGTTACCATTTTTTTTTCAAATAGTAATCGTTATTTTCATTATCATATATAAGCAACCATTATTTTAATAATATTCAAATAAAATCAGTGACCGTGTTATCTTAATATCATTTTATTTTTACTTATTACATTGAAAATAAATATAAATGTTTCTTTTATTAGCGTTTTTAATTATAATATTGTTGCGATATATGTGGTTGCATGATCCTAAAAATAATTTATAAATTGTTTATTCATGCAGCTGTATGAATTTTTCACAACTAAATTGATCGGGCAATCAAGTATTAAACTGATTCAAAGAGCAATATCCGGTCTCATTTTCGTTTCTGCTTATTTTATTAGTTATTATCGCTTCGTAACAGTTAGTAGAGACTTTTATTTTATAATTATATTTCTTTGCTGTAATTGAAGAATATTATATATATAAAAATGTCTTTTTAATTTAAAGATTCGATTACTTATTGTTCGTTTTAAACTTGATCACGAGAAAATTTTCGATCATGATGAACTGAACGTTTTAGAAAAGTATACTGTTCAAAGCAAATTTTATGTCTACAGTTTAATGGGCAAGTATGAGTTGTAATTCTTGGCAGATAATTTTAAGTATTATATATATTTTTACAATATATATATATATATATATATTTTTTTTTTGTAACTTTTACAGTTTTTTTTGATATTAACTGCTTATTAATCATATCTCCATCAATTTTTAATGCTTTTTTATATTCTACTGGCAAATTGAAGGATAACCAATTAACATTACCTTTAATTGAAAATAATATTGGTCACGTTGGGATGCTTTATTTTATCATGCTTCTTTACCAAACAATAGGGGTATTAATGGTAACAATAGTTGGCAGTATTAGTGTTTCAACATTTCTGGTTTGTATACAGCACGCTTGCTGTCAATGTAGTATTATAAAGTACGTTTCATTTAATAGAGTCAATTGTTATTTATTCGCGTATTAATTATGCACACAAATTTTAAGTTATAGTGTTCTTTCTTAAACACAGATTAAAAATTCGTCAACCATTTGAAAGAAATCAGCAAATCGGGAAAATTACTAAATATTTCGATACACTAACGGAAGAATATAATTGGATAAGTGATATTGTAAATCGTCATAGAATATCTATTGAGTAAGTGAAAAATAAATCTTCTAATTCTTCATTATATTTTGTTAAAATTTAATAATTCTTTTATTTTTAAGATACGTTGAGATGCTTAGATACGTTTCGAATATTGTTTACATGATTGTAATTCTTCTCGGATTAATTGTTTTCATGATTAACTTTTTATATGTAAGTCAAATACGCTAGAAATAGAAGCGAGGGTTTATTTTATCAATATCTTGTTTGATTTTTATTCGAATGAAAAATGTTTGTTATTATTTCAATGGAATATTAAGAAATTATTGTTAATTATACGATGTGTTCGTTTCGTGTTTTACTATCAACGCTTTGAGCTGTAAAAACAATGATTTTTAGATTAAATCGTTTACGTAGACATTGTTATGTTTTATTACTTGTGCTGTTGTATCTGTTTGTAAAGACACATTTTTAAAAATATTTGCTGGCACAATTTTTGCATCTTAAAGTAGTAAGATCTTGTTTAAAAAAAAAGATGTTATTATAGAATCATATGTATTGTGTTTGATGTACGTTTAAAAATATCGAATACTGGCTTTTTACTATGAAATTATACTTTTTTTTTTTTTTTTTTTTAGATTCTTCAATTTTCGGTATTAATAAAAACTTTAAAGGACAAAATAGAATGCATCCTTTATGTAACTGGTTCAATATTCACGGTGTATTTAAATTGTTATCTTGGACAAAGATTGTTGAATCATAGCAACGCAATTCTTGAAGAACTGTAAGGACATAATACATTTTTTTAATTAGTAATATTTGAATAATTATTTTTTGAACTGTATAATAGCAAGGAAAATAATTTTCTTTATAGAACTTTTAAATATTTTTTTCCAATTACTTTTTGTTCTATCGTTTAAAAGACCAAGCTTGTTTAAGAATGAAAAAAGAATATTTGTTTATAGGTGTGACGTTCCGTTTTATACGTTATCTATAAGTACACAGAAATTGCTATTATTTATAATAGGTAGAAGTGGAAAGCTGAGCTTTCTTTCAATTGGAAGTATGTTTTCCTTATCGCACGAGATTTTTGCTGGGGTAAGCTCCTTAAAATATTATTGATAAAAAGTAATCTTTATACGGATTAATTATTTGCTTTTAGATGATGCGAAAAGCACTGTCTTTTGCAATGGTATATAAGAGTGTACCATAATTCAATGCTTTGGGAAAAAAAATAAGCACAAATTTGTTACGAAAATTCTAAATAAAAATAACGTATGATTATTTATGTTAGAAATACTTACCTATATTAAAAAAACAATGGAAAATCCATGTGAATTAATGTGTTGATTAGTATTTTGTTTGAGATATTAACAAGTTCATATTTTTATTAATCTTTCTAATAAGAATTTTCTTTAAAGTGAGATTTGATATATAAATTTCTTGTTATGATATTCATAACAACAACGTCTCAGATGTATCGTTTAGAGATCCAAAAAAGTCGAAGGAATCAATTTTCCTAAAAGACTGGTATTTTATACTATATATATATAACTGTCATAAAAAATAATTTTCTTCTTTTAAAGCAAGTGTCCTGCACCACTGTCGAAGTGCAACTGATCAAGATTGAAACCAAACAACCCTTCTGCGCATGTCCTCAAATATTGGAAGTAAAAAGTATTTTTTCCCCTCGTTTAATTATGGGAACAACCATCTGTATCAATACATAAACACAAGTATATCTCAATAGAAAATATTTTACATAAAATTACAATAAGAATACAGGAAATCTTTACTCGTAATTTTATTGATTAATTTATAGTACTTCAATCATTACATTGATTTATACAAATTTACACTATTTCCAATAGATAGCAATTTAAATAAGTTGGGGACAAGGTGGAGGTAGTATATTGTTCAGTTGACTGATAGATCTCTAGAGATACTATACCATGACCCTGAAAAATCGACATCTCGCGAAACATCATTTTCTTTTTTCAAGTCGTTTATTTCAGTTTTTAACGAATCAACGTCCTAATCGAAAATCAAGGGATCAGTTGTTGCTATTTTCTGCTATACTGGTCTTTTTATTACCAATAATAGTACTATTGGTAATAAGGATATACATTTGTGTATATTTATTTATATCTTGTAGGATAAAGATTCACTATGTTATCGTTTATATTATTTTTTTTCTTAATATTATTAATTTTATTAATATAAACTAGAACTTCTATTGAGTAATGTTTTACAAAAAAGAGCCAAAGTTAGATTCTTTAATTCTAAATGTATTTTATATTTAAATTGATTTAATTTTAGTTATTTAACACTTTTGCCAGTAATCGGTTCTTTTCTAGCTTTACCAACTTGTAACAACCGAATTTCTTCTGCAATCAAGTACCAAGCATATTCAAATGATTACAGCTGCTCTTATTAATATCTCTTGTTATAGTATTTTTTTTTTTCACTTTGAAACAGTTCGTAAAATTTTTTTTTTGTATTTTTAATTAGCTTATATTCTTACAATTAAAACGTATATTTTTAAACCTAAAGATACAACTGCTTATAAAACGTTTTAAATTTGATCACGATAAACTAATCGATCAGGAAGAATTCGAAGTTTTGGACAAGTGTACTGGACAAACAAAATCGTATGTTTATACTTTAATGGGTAAGTACAAGTTATTATTATCAAGTAGTTTTAAACTCAAACCCAGATATTATATTTGTTTTTATTTGTTACAGTTTTCTTTTACGTATATTGCTCTTCATTAGTTTTTCCAAGCATTTTTAATGTATTTTTGAAATTTATTGGGAAATTGGAGGATAATGAGTTAACGCTACCCATTGTTGGAAATTATTCCTATAAATCTGAGGCTCTATTCTATACTATGCTTAGTTATCAAATAATAGTTCTTATTGTCGTAGCGGTAACTGGCTGTTTTAGTTTCTCAGCTTTTTTGATTGGGATACAACACGCTTGCTATAAGTATACAATTTTAAAGTACGTTTCCTGCGATAAAATAAGTTTTCATTTATTTTTGTACTGATTATGTACTTAATTATTTTATTCAAGTAATCTCTATTAATTNTTTATTAATATAAACTAGAACTTCTATTGAGTAATGTTTTACAAAAAAGAGCCAAAGTTAGATTCTTTAATTCTAAATGTATTTTATATTTAAATATATCTTGTAGGATAAAGATTCACTATGTTATCGTTTATATTATTTTTTTTCTTAATATTATTAATTTTATAAATATAAACTAGAACTTCTATTGAGTAATGTTTTACAAAAAAGAGGCAAAGTTAGATTCTTTAATTCTAAATGTATTTTATATTTAAATTGATTTAATTTTAGCTATTTAACACTTTTGCCAGTAATCGGTTTTTTTCTAGCTGTACGAACTTGTAGCAACCGAATTTCTTCTGCAATCAAGTACCAAGCATATTCAAATGACAATAGCTGCTCTTATTATGATCTCTTGTTATAGTATTTTTTTTTTTCACTTCGAAACAGTTCGTAAAATTTTCTTTTTTTTGTATTTTTAATTATCTTGTATTATTACGAATAAAACGTATATTTTTAAACCTAAAGATACAGCTGCTTATAGAACGTATTAAATTTGATCACGATAAACTAATCGATCAGGAAGAATTCGAAATTTTGGAAAAGTGTACTGGACAAACAAAATCGTATGTTTATACTTTAATGGGTAAGTATAAGTAATTATTATCAAGTAGTTTAAAACTTATAACCAGATATTATATTTTGTTTTTATTTGTAACAGTTTTCTTTTACGTATATTGCTCTTCATTAGTTTTTCCAAGCATTTTTAATGTATTTTTAAAATTTATTGGGAAATTGGAGGATAATGAGTTAACGCTACCCATTGTTGGAAATTATTCCTATAAATCTGAGGCTCTATTCTATACTATGCTCAGTTATCAAATAATAGTCCTTATTGTCGTAGCGGTAATTGGCTGTTTTAGTTTCTCAGCTTTTTTGGTTGGGATACAACACGCTTGCTATCAGTATACCATTTTAAAGTACGTTTCCTGCGATAAAATAAGTTTTCATTTATTTTTGTACTGATTATGTACTTAATTATTTTATTCAAGTAATCTCTATTAATTGCAGACTTAAAATCAGTCAACAATTTAAAAGGAATCGGAATTATAGAAATAATTTGTATTTTTGTATCAAGGCAGAAGAATATAATTGGTTAATCGATATTATAAATCGACATCAAAAATCTATAGAGTAAGATGATTATAAGTTATGTAACTCTTTTTAATTTTGTTATGATTTTATCTATATATTCTGTTTTGCTTAAGGTTTGTTAAATTGGTGAGACTTATCTCGAATGAAGCATATTTTTTTCTCCTCTCCCTTGCAATGATTCTGATGGTTTTTAATTTTTTGTGCGTAAGTAAATTGTCTGAAATTAAAAAATATTATTAATTATTATTATGTGTACAGTTTCTTTGATTTCTATTTTAATTGATTGTACATTTTATACGATTTTATTAAAGTGTTTAGACATTTGTATTGTAGTAATATCACCTTTTTTTTCTGAGAAACGGGGACAGCAAAAAACTGAACTATATTTTTATTTATTACGTTACAATCTTTTGTATGTTATGTTTAAATAGTTTTGCATGAGATACTATTGCTTACTTGAATAAATTATTAGTCGTTTAAGATAGATATGGTGCTTAAGTGAAAAAATATTATTTTTAAGAAGTTTTTTTTATCATATTTGATTTACATAATTTCTTTGTAAGTAAATTAGTATATCAGTATTTTGATTTCATTACTTTGTGTATTTCTGCATCTTTAAAGATAATTTTTGTTTATTTATGAACCAATTTTTATCGCTATTTCGCAGATCCTACATTATTCAGAAATATTAAAAACTGCAGTAGACAGAATCGAGTCCTGCATGTACGTTCTTGGCTCTTTTTTTACTATATATATTAATTTCTACCTCGGACAAAAGCTGCTAAATCATAGCAATGATGTTTTAGTGGAATTGTAAGAAGAAATTGTTTTATTTTGCCACAATACCAATACTTTACAATATATAAATGCGATAAAAAAAATGACTATATAATTAATTAAATAAATTAGTCCTAAATACTTTTTCAACTCCTAATTCCTTATTTTTAATAATAGAATATACGCTTTTGTTGCAGATGTAATATTCCGTTTTATACTCTTTCCAGAAAAAGTCAAAAATTGCTATTATTTATGATAGCTAGAAGTAAGAAACCGTGCTATCTATCGATCGGAAGTATGTTTTTCTCTTCGCACGAAGTTTTTGCTGAGGTAATTATTAAATTATTATTTACATAAAATTTATATATATATATATTTATTATTCGATTTTAAGATGAATTTTTTTTTAGATAATGCGAAAAGCATTCTCTTTTTCGATGGTCTTTTACACTACACAATAATTCGAAGCTTTTGTAACAGCATTTAAAATATTATGTATGAAATAATTTGTATTAATCATACTTAATTGTTGTTTAATAAATTAAGAAGAAATTCTTTTTCCGAAAAAAGATTTAAATAAAAACTAATATTTAAACCGTCTTTATTATTCCTTTGACTAACAAACAAACTTGCTATAACATTTTTTTTTTATTTGTTTTTTATCACTTGTATTAATCTTTCAGGTAAACACTAACGGATCTTTTTTTATAAACTTAAAGTCTTTAATGATTTAAGTGACAAGTATTGTATACAAACTGATGTAAGAAATGGTTTATTTCTTTTAAAGCTAGTGTTCTACACCGCTGCCGAAGTACAACTGACCAATATTGCAATGAGCAACCCTTCTGCGCATGTCCCAAGACATTGAAAGTAAAAAGTATTTTTTCCCCTCGTTTAATTATGGGAACCACCATCGGTTTCAATAGATGCACGCAAGTATATCTCATTAGAAATTATTGTGCATAGAATAGCTATAAGATAGAAGGAAGTTTTTACTTGTAATTTARTTGAATAATTTATAGTACTTTAATCATTCCATTGATTTACAAAAATTTACACTATTTCCAATAGATAGCAATTTAAATGAGTTGGGGACAAGGTG
>NW_014569966.1:82424-90588 GCF_001313835.1 Polistes canadensis
ATTTTAAAGTACGTTTCCTGCGATAAAATAAGTTTTCATTTATTTTTGTACTGATTATGTACTTAATTATTTTATTCAAGTAATCTCTATTAATTGCAGACTTAAAATCAGTCAACAATTTAAAAGGAATCGGAATTATAGAAATAATTTGTATTTTTGTATCAAGGCAGAAGAATATAATTGGTTAATCGATATTATAAATCGACATCAAAAATCTATAGAGTAAGATGATTATAAGTTATGTAACTCTTTTTAATTTTGTTATGATTTTATCTATATATTCTGTTTTGCTTAAGGTTTGTTAAATTGGTGAGACTTATCTCGAATGAAGCATATTTTTTTCTCCTCTCCCTTGCAATGATTCTGATGGTTTTTAATTTTTTGTGCGTAAGTAAATTGTCTGAAATTAAAAAATATTATTAATTATTATTATGTGTACAGTTTCTTTGATTTCTATTTTAATTGATTGTACATTTTATACGATTTTATTAAAGTGTTTAGACATTTGTATTGTAGTAATATCACCTTTTTTTTCTGAGAAACGGGGACAGCAAAAAACTGAACTATATTTTTATTTATTACGTTACAATCTTTTGTATGTTATGTTTAAATAGTTTTGCATGAGATACTATTGCTTACTTGAATAAATTATTAGTCGTTTAAGATAGATATGGTGCTTAAGTGAAAAAATATTATTTTTAAGAAGTTTTTTTTATCATATTTGATTTACATAATTTCTTTGTAAGTAAATTAGTATATCAGTATTTTGATTTCATTACTTTGTGTATTTCTGCATCTTTAAAGATAATTTTTGTTTATTTATGAACCAATTTTTATCGCTATTTCGCAGATCCTACATTATTCAGAAATATTAAAAACTGCAGTAGACAGAATCGAGTCCTGCATGTACGTTCTTGGCTCTTTTTTTACTATATATATTAATTTCTACCTCGGACAAAAGCTGCTAAATCATAGCAATGATGTTTTAGTGGAATTGTAAGAAGAAATTGTTTTATTTTGCCACAATACCAATACTTTACAATATATAAATGCGATAAAAAAAATGACTATATAATTAATTAAATAAATTAGTCCTAAATACTTTTTCAACTCCTAATTCCTTATTTTTAATAATAGAATATACGCTTTTGTTGCAGATGTAATATTCCGTTTTATACTCTTTCCAGAAAAAGTCAAAAATTGCTATTATTTATGATAGCTAGAAGTAAGAAACCGTGCTATCTATCGATCGGAAGTATGTTTTTTTCTTCGCACGAAGTTTTTGCTGGGGTAATTATTAAATTATTATTTTATTAAATTTATATATATATATATATATATATATATTTATTATTCGATTTTAAGATGAATTTTTTTTTAGATAATGCGTAAAGCATTCTCTTTTGCGATGGTCTTTTACAGTACACAATAATTCAAAGTTTTCGTATGACCACACATTAAAAATATTATGTGAAATAATTTGTAGTAATCATACTTAATTGTTGTTTAGTAAATTATGAAGAACTTCTTTTTCCGAAAATAGATTTAAATAAAAATTAATATTTAAACCGTCTTCACTATTTCTTTGACTAACTAAAAAACTTGCTATAATATTTTTTTAAGTTTGTTTTTTATCACTTGTATTAATCTCTCAGGTAAAAACTAACGGATGTTTTTTTATAAACTTTAGGTCTTTGATGACTTAAATGACAAGTATTCTATACAAACTGATGTAAGAAATGGTTTATTTCTTTTAAAGCTAGTGTTCTGCACCGCTGCCGAAGTACCACTGACCAATATTGCAATTAGCAACGCTTCTGCGCAAGTCCCTAGGCATTAAAAGTAAAAAGTATTTTTTCCCCTCGTTTAATTATGGGAAAGACCATCTGTATCAATACTTGCACACAAGTATATCTCAGTAGAAAATATTGTGCATAGAATAGCTATAAGATAGGGGGAAATCTTTACTGGTAATTATATTTAATTATTTATAGTACTTCAATCATTACACTGATTTACAAAAATTTACACTATTTGTAATGGATATCAATTTATATTGGTTGGGGGCAAATAAATGATAGTTTTTTGTTTAGTCTGCTTGGGGATTTCGTGAGATACTTTACTATGACTTTGAAACACCGAGATCTCGCGAAACATCATTTTCTCTTTTCAAATCGTTTGTTTCAGTTTTTAACAAACCAACGTTCTAACCGAAACTCGAAGGATCAATTTTATTTAATCTCTGCTGTAGTTGCCTACGTTATACCTTTTTTTGGGCAACTGGTAAAAATTTGATCTTGTTTGAAGTGGACTTTTTTTTATTATATTCATAAATTTTTTTCTAATATCCATTATTTGATAAAAATAAATTTGAATTCTTATTGCGACATGTTTTATAATATGGGTGTTAATTTTGGTTTAATAATCGTTATCATATTCTATACTATATAAGATCTGATATCAGCCTATCAAAACTTAGAAAAGTAATCCGTTTTTCTCTAGCTTTACAAACTGTTAACTAGAGAAATTACATTGTTTTCAAATGCGAAGTTAATTCAAAAAATAGTAGCTGCTTTTATTATGATCTCTGTGTATAGTACTTTCTACTTTCGCTTTGAAACGGTTCGTGAAATTTTATTTTAAAATTTATAATCAACTCTTATTCTTACAAATAAAATTAAATAAATGTTTTCACTTTTTAGATGCAATTACTCATGACACGTTTCAAATTAGATCACGAGGACTTTATCGAACGTAAAGAACTAATTATTTTGGAAAAGTATACTGTTCAAAGCAAATTGTATGTGCATACTATAATGAGTACGTATACGTAGTTGTAAGGAAAATCGTTTTAATATAAAATTATTCAAATAAATATTATCGGTAATTTTTATAGTTTTCTTTCATGTCTATTGCTTTTCAATAATATTACCAAGCATTTTTAATGCATTTTTGCATTTTACTGGCAAATTGGAGGATAAGCAATTAACATTACCTTTAATTGAAAATAATATTGGTAACGCTGGGATGCTGTATTATAGCATGCTCCTTTACCAAACAATAGGTGTTTTAATGGTAACAGTAATTGGAAGTTTCAGTTTCTCTGCTTTTTTGGTTGTGATACAACATGCTTGCTGTCAA
The DNA here is from genome assembly GCF_001313835.1 of Polistes canadensis. Taxonomy (NCBI): domain Eukaryota; kingdom Metazoa; phylum Arthropoda; class Insecta; order Hymenoptera; family Vespidae; genus Polistes; species Polistes canadensis. The sequence continues at coordinate 85,566 of NW_014569966.1, forward strand.
TATAACATTATAAAGTACGTTTATTGCGATAAAGTATCTTTTTATGTATCTGTGTAATGATTATGTACTTTGTTATTTTGTTAAAGTGTTTTCTCGGAATTGCAGATTAAAAATTCGTCAACCATTTAAAAGGAATCGGAGTTATAGAAGAAACTATTTATATTTTTGTACACAAACTGAAGAATACAATTGGATAATCGATATTATAAATCGACATCAAAAATCTATAGAGTTAGTCGATTATCCCATGTGTAAATTTATATAATTTTAAATAATTATATTTATTTTTTCTGTTTTGCTTAAGGTTAGTTAAAATGATTAGATTCTTCTCGAATGAAGGGTATGTTATTGTTGTTTCCCTTGCAATGATTCTCCTTGTTTTTAATTTCATGTGCGTAAGTAATTTGCCTAAAATTAATATATAGAATTTATTATTATTCTTACATTGTCTTTTTTTATATTTCACGAGAATGCATTTGAAACGATTTTTTAATAAACTATTTAGACATTTGTGTTGTAGCAATATCAGATTTTCTTTTTCTAAATGGAGGATAGTAAAAAACTGATCTATATTTTATTTTAACAGGTTGTAATCTGTTGTACGTTATTTAAATAGAATTATTTTTGATAGAGACAAAACTTCTTGATGATACAAGTTGTTGCATATAATAATTGTTATATTTTTTACATTGTTCTACATGGATAAAGAATAAAAGTTTTAGAACGTTCTTTTTCAAATGGATTATACTTTTGCGTATTTAAATAATTTTTAGGAATAACGATGTTTATTTGGATTTACATAATTTAGCATCTTTTAAATGCAGTTTTACAAATTTATCGCTTTATTTTAGATCCTTCAATATTCTGAATTTTCGGAAACTGCAATAGACAGAATTGAATTCAGCATGTATGCTATTGGATCATTTTTTACTATATATATTAATTTTTACCTCGGACAAAAGCTGTTAAATCATAGCAATGCGGTATTTTTGGAATTGTACGAAGTAATTATTTTATTTAAACAGCAATTTCAATATTTGACGAATCTTTGGTACTATAAAAAAGTTTACTATTGAAATAATTAAAAAAAATTGCTTTAAACACCTAAATCTGTTGTTTTTTTTTGTTAGGAACAAAATACACTTTTGTTGCAGATGTAAAGTCCCGTTTTATACTCTTTCAAGACAGAATCAAAAATTGTTATTATTTATGATAGCGAGAAGTGGAAAGCCGTGCTTTCTATCGATCGGCAGTATGTTTATCTCATCGCACGAAATTTTTGCTGGGGTATAATTATTAAATTATTATTAATATTTAAATAATTGTTTTTTAAGGACGAATTTATCTTTTTTTAGTTGATGAGAAAAGCATTCTCTTTCGCGATGGTCTTCTACAATGCACAATAGTTCGAAGCTTTCGTAAGACCATTACAAATAACAAATTGTTAGTTAGTGAATTTATTAGTACTTTTGAAAAACAACTAGTATTTAAACCGTCGTGATTTTTTGTTCGGCAAACTACAAAACTGGCGGATACATTTGTCTTTATTTATATTTTATCACGTATATTAGTTTTTTAATAAAACACCAACAGATTAATTATTTTTTAAAATACAAACTATTCGACAGAACAAATGAGAAGTATTATGTACTTGCTGCCATGGGAAATTGTTTTTATCTTTCAAAGGTAGTGTCCTGCATCGCTGCCGAAGTACAACTGACCAATATTGCATTGAACAACCCCTCTGCGCATGTCCTTAGATATTGAAAGTAAATAGTATTTTTTCCCCTCGTTTAATTATGGGAACCACCATCGGTTTCAATAGATGCACGCAAGTATATCTCATTAGAAATTATTGTGCATAGAATAGCTATAAGATAGAAGGAAGTTTTTACTTGTAATTTAATTGAATAATTTATAGTACTTTAATCATTCCATTGATTTACAAAAATTTACACTATTTCCAATAGATAGCAATTTAAATGAGTTGGGGACAAGGTGGAGGTAGTATATTGTTCAGTTGACTGATAGATCTCGAGAGATACTATACCATGACCCCGAAAAATCGAAATCTCGCTAAACATCATTTTCTTTTTTCAAGTCGTTTATTTCAGTTTTTAACGAATCAACATCCTAACCGAAAATCAAGGGATCAGTTGTTGCTATTTTCTGCTATACTAGTCTTTTTATTACCAATAATAGTACTATTGGTAATAAGGGTATACATTTGTGTATATTTATTTATATCTTGTAGGAAAAAAATTCACTATGTAATCGTTTATATTATTTTTTTTTGTTAATATTATTATTTTTATTAATATAAAATAGAACTTTTAGTGAGTTATGTTTTATAGAAAAAAGTCAAAGTTAGATTCTTTAATCCTAAATGTATTTTATATTTAAATTGATTTAATTTTAGCCATTTAACACTTTTGCCAGTTCTCGGTTTTTTTCTAGCTGTACGAACTTGTAGCAACCGAATTTCTTCTGCAATCAAGTACTAAGCATATTCAAATAATAATAGCTGCTTTTATTATGATCTCTTGCTATAGTATTTTTTATGTTCACTTCGAAACAGTTCGTAAAATTTTTTTTTTGTATTTTTAATTAGCTTTTATTCTTACAATTAAAATGTATATTTTTAAACCTAAAGATACAACTGCTTATAGAACGTATTAACTTTGATTACGATAAACTAATCGACCAGGAAGAATTCGAAGTTTTGGAAAAGTATACTGGACAAACAAAATCGTTTGTTTATACTTTAATGGGTAAGTATAAGTAATTATTATCAAATAGTGTAAAACTATTAATTATTAAAACTATTATACATTTTGTTTTTATTTGTTACAGTTTTCTTTTACGTATATTGCTCTTCATTAGTATTTCCAAGTATTTTTAATCTGTTTTTGCAATTTATTGGCAAATTGGAGGATAATGAATTAACTTTACCTCTTGTTGCAAAAAAATCTTATAAATCTGGGGCTTTATTCTATACTATGCTCAGTTATCAAATAATAGGTCTTATTGTCATAACGGTAATTGGCAGTTTTAGTATTTCAGCTTTTTTGGTTCTGATACAACACGCTTGCTATCAGTATAGCATTATAAAGTACGTTTCTTGCGATAACATAAGTTGTCATTTATTTGTGTACTGATTATGTACCTAATTATTTTATTCAAGTAATCTCTATTAATTGCAGACTTAAAATTAGTCAACAATTTAAAATAAATCAGAATTATAGAAATAATTTGTATTTTTGTATCAAGACAGAAGAATATAATTGGTTAATCGATATTATAAATCGACATCAAAAATGTATAGAGTAAGACGATTATATGTTATGTAACTCTTTTTAGGTTTGTTATGATTTTATCTATTTATTCTGTTTTTCTTCAGGTTTGTTAAAATGGTGAGATTTATCTTAAATAAAGCATATTTTTTTCTCCTCTTCCTTGCAATGATTCTGATGGTTTTTAATTTTTTGTGCGTAAGTAAATTGTCTCAAATTTAAAGATATTATTTATTATTATTATGTGTACAGTTTCTTTAATTTTTATTTTAATTGATTGTATATTTTATACGATGTTTTATTGAAGTGTATAGACATTTGTATTGTAGGTATATCGCCTTATTTTTCTATGAAACGGGGACACTAAAACACTGAACTATATTTTTATTTATTATGTGTATATTTTTATTTATTACGTTACAATCATTTGTATGGTATGATTAAATTGTTTTGCATAAGATACTGTTGCTTACTGAAATTACTATGCGTATTTTTGCTACTTTTGGGATATTTTTTTTTTATTAAATAATTAATTCTTGTCGCTATTTTTCAGATGCTACACTATTCAGAAATATTRAAAACTGCAGTAGAAAGAATCGAGTCCTGCATGTACGTTTTTGACTCATTTTTTACTATATATATCAATTTCTATCTCGGAGAAAAGCTGCTAAATCATAGCAATGATGTTTTAGTGGAGTTGTAAGAAGAAATTGTTTTATTTTTCTAGCAACACCAATAATTTACAATATATAAATGCGATAATAAAAATGACTATGTATTTAAATAAATAAAATAGTCCTAAATGGTTTATCTTTTTATTCTTTATTTTTAATAATAAAATACGCTTTTGTTTCAGATGTAATATTCCTTTTTATACTCTTTCCAGAAATTCACAAAAATTGCTAATATTTATGATAGCGAGATGTGAAAAACCGTGCTTTCTGTCGATCGGAAATATGTTTGTGTCATCGCACGAAGTTTTTGCTGGTGTAATTACTAAATTGGTGCATTAATATTTAATTTATTTTTCTCTATATGCACAAATTAATTTTCTTTTTAGGTATTGCGAAAAGCATTCTCTTTTGCGATGGTCTTCTATAGTACACAATAATTCAGAAGCTTTCGTATGACCATTATTATTATTATGTTAAATAATTTGTATTAATCATATTAAATTGTTCTTTAGTATATTTAGAAGAACTTACGTTTCCTGAAAATGGATTCAAAGAAAAACTTTTATTTGAACCGTCTTTAGTATTCCTTTGACTAACTAAAAAACTTGCTAAAACATTTTTTTAAGTTTGTTTATATCACTTGTATTAATCTTTTAGGTAAACACTAACGGATCCTTTTATTGAAACATAAAGTATTTGATAGTGTAAGTGAAAAGTAATCTCTACAACATGCTGTAAGAAATGGTTCATTTCTTTTAAAGCAAGTGTTCGGCACCGCTGCCGAAGTACAACTGACCAATATTGCATTCAGCAACCCTTCTGCGCAAGTCTCTATACATTAAAAGTAAAATGTATTTTTTCCCCTCGTTTAATTATGGGAAACACCATGTGTATTAATACATGCACGCAAGTATATCTCAATATAAAATATTGTGCATAGAATAGCTATAAAATAGGAGGAAGTCTTTACTTGTAATTATATTTAATTATTTATAGTACTTCAATCATTACACTGATTTACACAAATTTTCACTGTTTGTAAAAGATAGCAATTTA
>NW_014569966.1:92663-93538 GCF_001313835.1 Polistes canadensis
ATTATTTTATTTAAACACCAATTGCAATTTTTGACGAATTTATGAGACTATAAAAAATATACTATTAAAACAGTTAAAAAAAATTGTTTTAAACATCTAAATCTGTTGTTTTTTTTATTAAGATCACAATACACTTTTGTTGCAGATGTAAAGTCCCGTTTTATACTCTTTCCAGAAAGAATCAAAAATTGCTATTATATATGATAGCGAGAAGTGGAAAGCCCTGCTTTCTATCGATCGGAAATATGTTTGTCTCATCACACGAAATTTTTGCTGGGGTAAGTATTATATTATTATTGATACTTAAATAATTTTTCTCTATTTACACAAATTAATTTTCTTTTTAGTTAATGCGAAAAGCATTCTCTTTTGCGATGGTCTTCTACAGTACACAATAATTCAAAGTTTTCGTATGACCATTAACAATAGTATGTGAAATAATATTTATTAATTATATTAAATTGTCTAGTGTAAATTTGGAACAACTTACTTTTCCCGAAAATAGATGTAAATAAAAACTAATATTTAAACCGTCTTTGTTATTTCTTTGACTCTAACTATRAAACTTATCATAATATTTTTTTAAGTTYGTTTTTTATCACTTKTATTAATCTTCAAGGTAAACACTAATGGTTCTTTTTYTAAAAACATGAAGTATTTGATAGYGTAAGTGACAAGTAACCTCTGCAACATGCTGTAAGAAATGGCTCATTTCTTTTAAAGCAAGAGTTCGGCACCGCTGTCGAAGTGCAACTGACCAATATTTCAATGAGCAACCCTTCTGCGCAAGTCCCTAGACATTGAAAGTAAAAAGTATTTTCTCCCCTCGTTTAATTATGGGAAACACCATCTGTATAAATACATGCACGAAAGTA
>NW_014569967.1:0-9305 GCF_001313835.1 Polistes canadensis
CCATCAAGCGCTAAACCGCAGCGTCAGCTGGGAATGGAATTTTACTTTAGAAAAATATCAGTTACTATCATGCGCGAATTCTCCGAAGAGAGGATGGTATCAGGTTACTATCAGACAAAGATTCTCGGAACTGCACGTGTGTCTTATACCTGAGCCAACCGATTCACCTCCACCGCTCGTGTGCCATTATCACGACTGTGGAATTTTATGTGCAAGCCAACATTATCACTTTAAATAAATGTTACTAATTATTTGTTCTAATTGTTATTAACAATTGCCAAAATTTATTTCTAATTAAAGGAACAATAAAATATATAACAATGTTACCTGCAGCAAATTAATGATGAACGCAAATAGCAATTGTCATACCAACCAAATGTTAATAACGAGTGTCGGTAATGTAGGAGCACGCAGCCGGTACCACAGGCCTGTACTTATCGACAGACCTGCTTACCGACCCTATCGGTAGGTAAGGTAGATTTCCACATGAACGACAATTGATCCGCACTATTCTAATTTCTATATGCTAACAAAAATGCAAATATCGATGGTCGTTCATGAGGGTGCCTATTAGATAAAAGTGCAAATTATACAATATGTAGAGAAAACATCGCATACTTATATATTAGGATACAAAACAATATAGATACAAAATCTGTTAAAGAAGAGAAGCTAAATATAAAATTACGACAAAATTCACATTTACTATAAATACTTGAATTTTCGAAATTAGTTGTAACTATGACGTGACATTACCATTCTTCTAGAATAAATACCTAATTTTTAAAAAAAAAACAACGGAATCTTATATGTACACTTAATACAATTTTTTTTTGTTACTTTTCGTTTAGCATTTAATTATATTTAACAAAATTCCATAGTAGTAAACCGAACATCTTTTCTGTATAGTTTCTAAAAGCACATATTAACATTCGCTAAAAAATACTTAATATATTTGAAAAGAAATTTTCGGTATCTTCCAGATTAAAGCGTAGTTAAAAATTAAAAACAATCTAAAAAAGTGCTATTTACCGTACGCTATGAAACGTTTTTTTCATGCTTTATTGCGTATACTTAAAAATAATAAGTGTTAAGTCCCAAAAAATTATGGTAATTTAGWTTATATTTGGAAAACTGCAGTCAAAAAAAAGGAAAAAAATCATATAATTACGAAATTTTTTGGTTACTTTACGTTTAGAATTCAATTCATTTTCGTCGAAACTCGATTGTAGTTAACCTGACATTTATTTGGTAATGTTTCTAATAGCACTTTTTTACCTTCACAAAAAAGATTTAGTATATTTAAAAAGAAATGTTCGATACTTCCTGGATTAAATCGTGGTTAAAAACTATAAAATTTCTAAAAAAAAGCTATATAACAAATAAAAAGTGTTTGGTCCATTAAAATCTAGCATATTTTATTTATTTTACAAGAACTGCTGTCGAATAAAACAGAAAAAAGTAATATTGTTTAAACTTTTCTTGGTTACTTTTTGTGTAGCATTCAATTATATTTTAATAAAATTCGATTGTAGTAAACCAAACATCTTTTCTGTATAGTTTTTAAAACAACATTTTAACCTTTGCTAAAAAATTTTTAACCTAATTAAATAGAAATTTTCGCCACTTTCTTGATTAAAGCATAGTTTAAAATTAAAAACAATGTAAAAAAGTTCTATTTAACAGACGCTATGAAACGTTTTTTTTCAAGCTTCAAAGCGTATACTTACAAATAAAAAGTGATAATTCCAAAAGAATTATGCAAACACCATTTATATTTGGATTACTGCAGTCAAGAAAAATTAAAAAAATCAATTTATTAGTACATTTTTTATTTACTTTACATTTATAATTCAATTCTTTTTCGTCGAAACTCGATTGTAGTAAACCTGACATCTATTTTGTCTTGTTTGTATTAGAACATTGTATTTTCGCTAAAAACTTTTAAATACATTTAAAAAAAGATTTCGCTGCTATCTAGATTATTTATATGTAAAAACTATTAAATATCTAAAAAAATGCTGTAGAACCAAAGCTATAAAACATTTTCTTTCAAGTTTTTAAAGCGTATACAAACAAATGAAAAGTGATTAGTCCAATTAAATCTAGCAAATAACATTTATATTTTAACAACTTTAGCCAAAAAGAAAAGAAAAAATCATTTTATTACAACTTTTTTTGGTTACTTTACGTTATTGAATTCCATTTTTTTCTCGTCGAAACTTGATTGTAGTAAACCTGACGTCCATTCTGTTTTGTTACTAGTAGCACATTTGTACTCTTGCTAAAAATGTATTATTATATTTAAAAAGCAATTTCCGCTACTTTCTGGATTAAATTGTAGTTATAAAATAAATACTATCTAAAAAACTGCTATTTACCAGACGCTATGAAACGTTTTCTTTCAAGCTTTAAAGCGTATACTTACTAATAATAAGTGTTAACTCCCAAAGAATTATGCTAATTTAATTTATATTAGGACAACTGCAGTCAAGAAAAAGGAAAAAAATCATTTAATTACGAAATTGTTTGGTTTAGAATACAATTTTTTTTTTCGTCGAAACTCGATTGTGGTCAACCGGACATCCATTCCGTAATGTTTTTAATAGCACATTTTACCTCTGCTCCATACTTTTCAATATATTTAAGAAAAGTTTTCGCTGCTTTATAGATAATAATTAGTGAAAACTATCAGATATTTGAAGAAATGCTTTAGAACAGAAGCTATAAAACCTTTTCTTTCAAGTTTTAAAGGGTATACTAACACATGAAAAGTGTTTGTTCAAATAATATCTAGCAAATAAAATTTATATTTTAACCACTGCAGTCCAAAAAAAGAGAAAAAATCATTTTATTACAAMTTTTTTTGGTTACTTCACGTGTAAAATTCCATTAAATTTTGAAGAAATTCGATTGTAGTCAACCAAACATCTATTCTGTTTAGTTTCTAGTAGTTTATTTTTACAGTTACTAAAAATGTATTATTATATTCAAAAAGAAATTTTCTTTCATTTCGTGATTAAATCGTAGTTATAAAATAAATACAATTTAAAAAAATGCTATTTACCAGACGCTATGAATCGTTTTTTTTAAGCTTTAAAGCGTATACTTACAAATGTGACGTCCCAGAAGAAGACCGCCAAGGAGCAAGAACAATTTTAGATAATTCTCCGATCCGATACCGACTGTCTTGCTTTCTTCTCGGCAAAGAGAATAAATGCCCTATTTTGGGTCAGCCTGTAGAGCCAGTACTTTACCCGGGATCTGGTCTAGAAGCGGAACATAACCCCCTTAATGAGTTAGAGATGACAACTTACCTTGATGTTAATATTGCTCTATGATTTTACGGAATCCTCGGAGGGCGGCCCCCTGTGCTATTTCCGGAGCTCCTTAATTCCATTTGTGCTGGTGTCGAATTTTGAAGATAGGTACAAGGAATACGGTGCAAAAGGAGCTTATTTGTTGGTTCGAAACAATTCCAAAAATTTTAGGTAAAATAAACGTATATTCTTAGGTAAACTTTAACAATAAAAAACACAAGGTTATGCACAGTATAACTCACAATACGAACACAGACAATAGCAAATGTAAAACTTTTATAAATGTAAAGATTAAGAAACAATTATCGAAAACTCGTTTACAAACGTAACAAGCTTAGTAATAGATGTCAAATTCAATAACAGATGTCGAACCCAATAGCAATTTTCATTCTACAAAACAAATATCGAACTTAGTCGACGCAGAAATAGTAGACAAAGGTTCGACGCGAAACACTCGACTTACGGTGTTAGGTCTTACTGATCGACCCACGGTAACAGATATGAAATTGTAAAAACCGTCAAAATTACTAAAGTTCACGCAATAGACTAATTTATGAAGCGAACTAATCAAAGTATTGTAGTAGACTTTTTATGTGTTTTAAGTATAATGGTTGCCAGTAGACTGAAGGCGAGGAGTCTCTAAGCTCCCCACGTCGAGTCCCGCACGGCCGAGTGGGAGGTACCCCCACTCGCGCTAGGTGCCTTCTCCACTACCGACCCTTACCAACCCGTGGGAAAGGGATCTGCTGATCTTTTAGGTCTGCACGTGTGAATAAATATTAATTACAATCAAGCTCCAAACTGCTGTCGTCAGATGGGAATGGAATTTGCCTCGAAAAAATATCATTTACAATCAAGCGCTAATTCCCGGTAGCGACTAAAGTATCAGGTTACTGTCAGGCAGAAATTCCCGGAACTGAACGTGCGTTCCACCCCTGAGACAAGAGATTTCCTTTCATTGCACATGTGCCCTATTACGACTGTGGGAATTTTATGTTCCAGCTAACATTATTACTTCATATAATTGTTATTAACTATTTGTTCCATTAATTAACAATACTGGTAAAATTTATTCTAAATTAAAAAGAACAACAAAATATATAACAATGTTATCTGCAGCAACCATTTAATTAAAGATAAATACAAATAGCAATTGTTATATCAAACAAATATTAATAGCAAGTGTCGATAATTTAGAAGCACGAAATCGGTATTACAGACTTGCCCTTATCAACAGACCTGCTTACCGACCCTATTGGTAGGTAAGGTAGGTCTCCACATGAACGACAATTGATCCGTACCATTCTAATTTCCATTTGCTAAAAAAATGCAAATATTGATGGTCGTTCAAGAGAGCACCCATTAAATAAAAGTGCAAATTATACAATATGTTGAGAAAAACATCGCGTACTAAAATATTAGGATACAAAACAATATAGTTACAATTTTGTTAATGAAGAAAAAGCAATTATTAACGCTCAATATATAGAATTATTAATAAATTCAGATTTACTATAAATACTTGAATTTTCAAAATTAGTTGTCCCTATGACGTGACACAAATAAAAAGTAATAAGTCCGAAAGAATTATGCAAACATCATTTATATTTGGACTGCTGCAGTCGAAAAAAAGTAAAAAATCATTTTATTACGACATTTTTTGGTTACATTACGTATAGAATTGAATTCTATCTCGTCGAAACTCGATTGTAATAAACCTGACGTCCATTCTGTTTTGTTTCTAGTAGCACATTTGTACTGTTTCAAAAAATGTATTATTATATTTAAAAAGAAATTTCCGCTTCTTTCTATATTATAACATAGTAATAAAATAAATACAATCGAAAAAAGCGCTACATAACTGACGCTATAAAACGTTTTCTTTCAAGCTTTAAAGCGTATACTTAAAAAAAATAAGTGTTAAGTCCCAAAGAATTATGCTAATTTAATTTATATTAGGACAACTGCAGTACAAAAATAGGAAAAAAATCATTTTATTACGAAATGTTTTTTTACTTTACGTTTAGAATTCAATTATTTTTCGTCGAAATTCGATTGTAGTCAACCTGACATCCATTCTGTAAAGTTTCTAATAGCACATTGTACCTTCGCTAAAAACTTTTTAATATTTTCAAGAAAAGTTTTCGCTGCATTCTAGATTAATTATAAGTAAAAACTATCAAATATCTAAAAAAATGCTGTAGAACAAAAGCTATTAAACATTTTCTTTCAAGTTTTAAAGCGTATACTAACAAATGAAAATGTTTGGTCCAATAAAATCTAGCAAATGACATTTATATTTTAACAACTGCAGTACATAAAAAGAAAAAAAATAATTTAATTCAAATTTTTTTTGTAGCTTTACGAGAAGAAATTAATTCTTCTTCAGCAAAACTCGAATGTAGTAAAGGTGACGTCCATTCTGGTTTGTTTCTAGAAGCACATATGTACTGTTGCTAAAAATGTATTATTATATTCAAAAAGAAATTTTCGCTACTTTCTGGATTAAATCGTAGTTATAAAATAAATACAATCTAAGAAAGTGTTATTAAACAGACGTTATGAGACGTTTTTTTTCAAGCTTTAAAGCGTATACTTACAAATAAAAAGTGATAAGTCCGAAAGAATTATGCAAACATCATTTATATTTAGATTACTGCAGTCAAGAAAAAGGAAAAAAATTATTATGATACGAATTTTTTTAGTTACTTTACGTTTAGAATTCAATTCCTTTTCGTCGAAACTCGATCGTATTTAACCTGACATTCATCATGTAATGTTTCTTATAGCAAATTGTACCTTCGCTAAAATTTTGTCAATATATCTAAGAAAAGTTTTTGCTGCTTCTTAGATTAATTATTACTGAAAACTATCAGATATCTAAAGAAATGCTATTAAACAATAGCTATAATACATTTTCTTTTAAGTTTTAAAGCGTATGCTATCAATTAAAAAGTGTCAGTTCGAGTAATATCTAGTTAATATTATTTATATTTTTACCACTGCCGTCCAGAAAAAAAGAAAAAATCCTTTTATTAAAAATTTTTTTTGTTACTTCATGTGTAAAATTCTATTAAATTTTAAAGAAATTCGATTGTAGTCAACTTAACATCTATTGTGTCTAGTTTCTAGTAGTTCATTTTTAAAGTTGCCAAAAATGTATTGTTATATTTAAAAAGAAATTTTCGCTACTTTCTGCATTAGATCGTGGTTATAAAATAAATTCAATCTAAAGAAGTGCTATTAACCAGACGCAATGATACTTTTTCTTTCAAGTTTTAAAGCGTATACTAACAAATAAAAAGTTTTATTTCCCATAAAATCTGGCATATATCATTTATTTTACAACTGCAATCAAAGAAAACAGAAAATAATTATTTTATTATTAAGATTACAAATAAGATCCGCTGTTTTAATGTAGATAGCGCGGTGCAGAGTTTCTGTTAACTTTCGCAGATGATATCCTGCTAAAAAATTAGTTTAAACGTTTAGGAACCACATAACTTATTAATATTATTGTAGGAGATATGGTGAGCGTTTCCGTCTTGTTAGCGTGGAGTGATAGGATTTTTTTAGATTGAGTAACTGGGGACAACGGACGAAATAAAGGATATTTAGTTAGTATTGAGCGTTGTAAGAGAGAGGATCTGCATTTGTATTAATCATAAAAAGTTGTAATTGAAATGTTTTCTCATCAAAAATCCTACATTATTGATTTCTTATTGGTAAAATAAAATTTTTTTAGTTTAAAATATCCAAATTTTAGCAAAATAAGCGTCATTTGCGGAAAATAGGTAACTTCTTTAATATAAAGAAATCTGCTGCTGAGGCGCATCGATTGCTCGTAGAACCATATAGTGAAACTGCTTAGAGTGAGAGAACGTGTCGTGAGTGGTTTCAAAAGTTTAAAAACGGTGATTTCGACGTAGAAGATAAAGGTCGCAGTAGAAGGCAAATATTTACGAGGATGCAGAATTAGAGGAAATATTCGAGGAAGATTCATCTTAAACACAAAAAGAACTAGCTGTAACATAAGAAGTAACTCAGCAAGCAGTGTCACATCGTTTAAAATCATGAGAAATGATTAATAAACTAGGAAATTGGGTTCCGTACGAATTAAAGCCGAAAAATATTAAACGCTTATTATGCTTAAGTGAAATACTGCTTGCTAGACATAAGAAAGGGTTTCTTAAATCGTATCATTACTGGTAACGAGAAATGGATACATTATGATAATCCAAAAAGAATAAAATCATAAGGATTACCAAGCCATGCATCAACATCAACAACAAAACCAAATATTCACGGGAAAAACTCATGATGTGTATTTGATGGGATCAGCTGGGTGTAGTGTATTATGAGATGCCTAATCCGAACAAAACAATCACGGGAGCCTTCTATCAAACACTATTAATGAGATTGAGCCAAGCTCTTTAGGAAAAACGCCCTCATCAGTATTCTAGACACGAAAAAATTATTCTCCTGCATGAAAGTGCTTGTCCACATGTAGCGGCTTCCGTTAAAAAGTATTTGAAAGCACTTGATTAGGAAGTGTTACTCCACCTGCGGTATTCACCAGACATTGCACCGTCCGATTATAACCTATTTCGGTCCATGGCACATGCTCCGTCGGAGCAGCGGTTCAAATAATATGAAGATATCAAAAATTAGGTTGATTCATGAATAGCTTCAAAAGACAAGAAGTCCTTTCGACGTGGGATCCGAATGTTGCCTGAGAGATGGGAAAAAGTCATTGCAAGTGATGGACAGGAGTTTAAATAACCTTAAAAATACCATATTCTAGAATAAATACCTAATTTTTAATAAAAAAACAGCGGAATCTTATATGTACACTTAATACAACATTTTTTTGGTTACTTTTCATGTAGCATTTAATTATATTTCCACAAAATTCGATTGTAGTAAACCAAACAGCTTTTCAGTATTGTTTCTAAAAGCACTTTGTACCGTCGCTTAAAACTTTTTAATATATTTATTAAAAATTTTCGCTGCTTTCTAGATCAACTACTGGTGAAAACTATCAGATATCTAAAGAAATGCTATAGAACAAAAGCTATAAAACATTATCTTTCTAGTTTTAAAGCGTATACTAACAAATAGAAAGTGTTAGTTTGAATAAAATCTAGCAAATAAAATTTATATTTTAAAAACTGCAGTCTAAAAAAAGAGAAAAAATCATTTCATTACAACTTTTTTTGGTTATTTTACGTGTAAAATTCCATTATATTTTAAGAAATTTGATTGTAGTCAACCAAACATCCATTCTGTTTAGTTTCTAGTAGTTCCTTTTTAAATTTGCAAAAAATGTTTCATTGTATTTAAAAAGAAATTTTTGCTACTTTTTCGAATAAAACCCTAATTAAAAACAATAAATTTATAAAAAACAACTATATACCAAAGGCTATAAAAAATTTTCTATTACGTTTTAAAGCGTATACTATCAATTAAAAAGTGTTCAGTCCAATAAAATCTAGCATATATCAATTATTTTACAACAACTGCAGTCGAAGAAAACAGAAAAAAATCATTTAATTAAAACTTTTTATGGTAACTTTCCGTGTAGCATTTATTTATATTTCAACAAAATTTGATTGTAGTAAACCAAACATCTTTTAAGTATAGTTTCTAAAAGCACATAAATACCTTCGCTACAAAATATTTAATATATTTAAAAAGAAATTTTCGCTATCTTCTGGATTAGATCGTAGTTATAAAATAAATACAATCTAAAAAAGTGCTATTTAACAGACGCAATGAAACGTTTTCTTTCAAGATTTAAAGCGTATACTTACAAATAATAAGTGCTAAGTCCGAAAAAATTATGCAAACATCATTTATATTTTGACTACTGCAGTCAAGAAAAAAGAAAAAAATCTCTTATTACTATATTTTTTAGTTACTTTAAGTTTAGAATTCCATTTTTTTTGGTCGAAACTCGATTGTAGTCAACCTGTCATCCATTCT
>NW_014569967.1:9894-11872 GCF_001313835.1 Polistes canadensis
TCGAAACTCGATTGTAGTCAACCTGTCATCCATTCTGTAATGTTTTTAATAGCACATGGTACCTTTGCTAAAAACTTTTCAATATTTTTATGAAAAGTTTTCGCTGCTTTATAGATTAAATATTAGGAAAAACTATCAGATATCTGTAAAATGCTATAGAACAACAGCTATAAAACATTTTCTTTCAAGTTTTGAAACGTATACTAAGAAATAAAAAGTCTTCGGTCCTATAATATCTAGCAAATAACATTTATAATTTAACAACTGCAGTCCAAAAAAAAGAAAAAATCATTTTTTACAACATTTTTGGTTTTATTACGTGAAGAATTCAATTCTTTTTCGTCAAAACTCGATTGTAGTAAGCCTAACGTCCATTCTGTTTTGTTTCTAGTAGCACATTTGTACTGTAGCTAAAAATGTATTATTATATTTAAAAAAAAATTTCCGCTACTTTCTATATTAAATCATAGTTATAAAATAAATACAATCTAAAAAAGTGCTATATAACAGACGCTATGAAACGTTTTCTTTCAAGCTTTAAATTGTATACTTACGAATAATAAGTGTTTTGTCCCCAAGAATTATGGTAATTTAATTTATATTTGGACAACTGCTGTCAAGAAGAAGAAAAAAAATTATTTATAACGAAATTTTTTGGTTACTTTACGTCTAGAATTCAATTTTTTTTTCGTCGAAACTCGATTGTAGTCATCATGACATCCATTCCGTAATGTTTCTAATAGCACATTGTACCTTCAATTAAATTTTGTCATTATATCTAAGAAAAGTTTTCGCTGCTTTCTAGATTAATTATTAGTGAAAACTAACAGATATCTAATAAAATGCTATAGAACAAAAGCTATAAAACATTTTCTTTCAAGTTTTGAAGCGTATACTAACAAATGAAAAGTGTCAGTTCGAATAATATCTTGCAAATAAAATATATATTTTAACTAATGCAGTCCGAAAAAAGAGAAAAAATCATTTTTTTATAACTTTTTTTGGTTACTTTACGTTTAGAACTCAATTATATTTTGAAGAAATTTGATTGTAGTCAACTAAACATCTATTGTGTCTAGTTTCTAGTAGTTTTTTTTTATAGTTGCCAAAAATGTATTATTATATACAAAAAAAAATTTTCGCTTCTTTTTAGATTAAATCGTAGTTATAAAATAAATACAATCTAAGAAAGTGCAATTTACCAAACGCTATGAAACGTTATTTTTCAAGCTTTAAAGCGTATACGTACAAATAAATATTGATAAGTCTAAAAGAATTATGAAATCATCATTTATATTTGGACTACTGCAGTCCAAAAAAATTAAAAAAATCATTTAATTACTACATTTTTTAGTTACTTAACGTTTAGAATTCCACTCTTTTTCGTCAAAACTCAATTGTAGTAAACCTGTCATCTATTTTTTCTTGTTTGTATGAGCCCATTGTACCTTCGCTAAAAACTTTTTAATATATATTTAGAAAACGATTTCACTGCTTTCTAGTATAATTATAAGTAAAAACTATCAAATATCTAAAGAAAAGCTGTAGAACAATCGCTATAAAACCTTTTCTTTCAAGTTTTAAAGGGTATACTAACACATGAAAAGTGTTAGTTCGAATAATATCTAGCAAATTAAATCTATATTTTTACCACTGCAGTCCAAAAAAAGAGAAAAAATCATTTTATTACAACTTTTTTTGGTTACTTCACGTGTAAAATTCCATTAAATTTTGAAGAAATTCGATTGTAGTCAACTAAACATTCATTGTGTCTAGTTTTTAATAGTTTATTATTATAGTTGCAAAAAATGTATTATTATATTCAAAAAGAAGTTTTCGCTACTTTTTGGATTAAATTGTAGTTATAAAATAACTACAATCTAAGAAAGTGCAATTTACCAGACGCTATCAAACGTTATTTTTCAAGCTTTAAAGCGTATACTTACAAATAAATAGTGGTAAGTCCAAAAAAAATTAT
>NW_014569967.1:12767-15008 GCF_001313835.1 Polistes canadensis
TTACTTTACGTGAAGAATTCAAATCTTTTTCAACTAAACTCGATTGTAGTAAACCTGACGTCCATACTGTTTAGTTACTAGTCGATCATTTTTACCGTTGCAAAAAATGTATTATTATATTTAAAATAAAATTTCAGCTACTTTCTGGATTAAATCGTAGTTATAAAATAAATACAATCTAAAAAATTGCTATTTAACAGACGCTATGAAACGTTTTCTTTTCAGCTTTAAATCGTATACTTGCAAATAATAAGTGGTAAGTCCCAAAAAATTATGCTAACTTAATTTATATTTTGACAACTGCAGTCAAGAAAAAGCGAAAAAATCATTTTATTACTATATTTTGTTAGTTACATTACGTTTAGAATTCCATATTTTTTCGTCGAAACTCGATTGTAGTCAATTTGACATCCATTCTGTAATGTTTCTAATAGCACATTCTACCTTCGCTAAAAACTTTTCAATATTTTTAAGAAAAGTTTTCGCTGCTTTCTACATTAATTATAACTAAAAACTATCAAATATCTGAAGAAATGCTATAGAACACAAGCTATAAATCATTTTCTATCAAGTTTTAAAGCGTATACTAACAAATGGAAAGTGTTAAGTCCAATAAATTCTAGCAAATAACATTAAAATTTAAACAACTACAGTCCAAAAAAAAGAAAAAATCAATTTATTAGAATTTTTTTTTGTTACTTTACGTGAAGAATTCAATTCTTTTTCATCAAAACTCGATTGTAGTAAACTTGACGTTCATTCTGTTTAGTTGCTAGTAGTTCATTTTTACCGTTGCTAAAAATGTATTATTATATTTAAAAAGATATTTCCGCTAATTTCTGGATTAAATCGTAGTTATAAAATAAATACTATCTAAAAAATTGCTATTTAACAGATGCTATGAAACGTTTTTTTTTAAGCTCTAAAGCGTATACTTACAAATAATAAGTGTTAAGTCCCAAAGAATTATGCTAGTTTAATTTATATTTGGGCCACTGCAGTCATAAAAAAGTAAAAAAATCATTTTATTACGAAATTTTTTGGTTACTGTAGTGTAGAATTCATTTCTTTTTCGTCAAAACTCGACTGTAGAACCTGACATCCATTCTGTAATGTTTTTATTAGCACATTGTACCTTTGCTAAAAACTTTTCAATATAATTAAAAAATGATTTTGCTGCTTTTTAGACTAATTATAAACAAAAACTATTAAATATCTAAAGAAATGCTGTAGAACAAAAGCTATAA
Source organism: Polistes canadensis (assembly GCF_001313835.1). NCBI lineage: Eukaryota > Metazoa > Arthropoda > Insecta > Hymenoptera > Vespidae > Polistes > Polistes canadensis. The sequence continues at coordinate 14,015 of NW_014569967.1, forward strand.
AACATTTTCTTTCAAGTTTTAAAGCGACTACTAAGAAATGAAAAGTTTTTGGTTCAATAATATTTAGAAAATAACATTTATATTTTAGCCACTGCAGTCCAAAAAAAGAGAAAAAATCATTTAATTACAACATTTTTTGGTTACAATAATTGTAGAAATCAATTTTTTTTCAACGAAACTCGATTGTAGTAAACCTGATGTCCATTCCCTTTTGTTTCCAGTAGCAAATTAGTATTGTTGCTAAAAATGTTTAATTATATTTAAAAAGAAATTTTTGCTWCTTTCGGGATTAAAACTGTAAGTAAGAATTTAAAATTTAAAAAAAAAGCAATAAAAGAAAAGYTTTAAAACGTTTTTTTTCAAATTTTAATGCGAATACTAAAAATAGAAAGTGTTATTGCTGATAAAACCAAGCATATATCATATATTTTACAACAAAAGCTGTCTAGAAAAACAGAAAAAATTAATTTTTTACAACTTTTTTTGKTAATTTCCCGTTTAGCATTCAATTATATTTTGAAGAAATTCGATTGTAGTCAACAAAATATCTATTCTGTTTAGTTTCCAGTAGTTCATTTTTACAGTTGTTTAAAATGTATTACTATATTTAAAAAGAAATTTCCGCAACTATCTGGATTAAATCGTAGTTATAAAATAAATACAATCTAAAAAAGTGCTATTTAACAGACGCAATGAAACGTTGTYTTTCAAGCTTTAAAGCGTATACGTACAAATATTAAGTGTTAATTCCCAAAGAATTATGCTAGTTTAATTTATATTTGGGCCACTGCAGTCATAAAAAAGAAAAAAAAATTATGKTAAWTCGACATTTTTTTGTTACATTACGTAGAATTCAATTATTTTTCGTCGAAACTTGATTCATGTCAACCTGACATGCATTTTGTAATGTTTCTAATAACACATTGTACCTTCGCTAAAAACTTTTTATTATATTCAAGAAAAGATTTCGCTGCTTTCTAGATTAATTATAAGT
>NW_014569967.1:16920-19673 GCF_001313835.1 Polistes canadensis
TCTTATATTTAAAAAGAAATCTCCGCTACTTTCTAGGTTAAATCGTAGTTATTTAATAAATACAATCTAAAAAAGTGCTATTTAACAGACGCTATGAAACGTTTTCTTCCAAACTTTAAAGCGTTTACTTACAAGTTATAAGTGTTAAGTCTACAAGAATTATGCAAACATCATTTATATTGGGACTATTGCAGTGAAAAAAAAAGAAAAAAATCGTTTTATTTCTTCATTATTTAGTTACTTTACGTTTAGAATACAATTCTTTTTCGTCGAAACTCGATTGTAGTTAACCTGACATCCATTCTGTCTCGTTTCTAATATCACATTTTACCGTTGCTAAAAATGTTTAAGTATATTTAAAAAGAAGTTTTTGCTTTTTTTAGGAATAAAACTGTAAAAAAAAACTATAAAATTTCTAAAAAAGAGCTATATAACACAAGCTATAAAAAATTTTATAGTAAGTTTTAAAGCGTATACTAACAAATAAAAAAATTTCATTCCAATAAAATCTAGCAAATAAAATTTATATTTTAAAAACTGCAGTCCAAAAAAAGAGCCAAAATCATTTTATTACAAAATTTTTTGGTTACATTACGTGAAGAATTTAACTCTTTTTCGTCAAAGTCGATTGTAGTAAACCTGACGTTTATTCTGTTTTGTCTCTAGTAGCACATTTGTACCATTGCTAAAAATGATTTAGTATATTTAAATTGAAATTTTTGCTACTTTTTGGAGGAAATCCGTAGTTAAAAACTATAAAATTTCTACAAAAGAGCTATATATTAAAAGTTATAAAAAATTTTCTATTAAGTTTTGAAACGTAAACTAACAATCGAAAAGTGTTTAGTCCAATAATATCTAGCATACATCATTTATTTTCTAACAACTGCAGTCAAAGAAAACAGAAAAAGGTCATTTTATCACAACTTTATTTTGTTACTTTACTTGTAGAATTCAATTATAGTTCGAAGAAATTCAATTGTAGTTAACCAAACATCTATTCTGTTTAGTTTCAAATAGTTCATCTTTACTGTTGCTAAAAATTTACTCTTATATTTAAAAAGATATTTCCGCCACTTTCTAGATTAAATCGTAGTTATTAAATAAATACAATCTAAAAAAGTGCTATTCAACAGACGCAATGAAACGTTGTCTTTCAAGCTTTAAAGCGTATACGTACAAATATTAAGTGTTAAGTCTGAAAGAATTATGCTAACTTAATTTACATTTGGACTACTGCAGTCAAGAAAAAGAAAAAAAAATTATGTTAATTCGAAATTTTTTTGTTACATTACGTAGAATTCAATTATTTTTCGTCGAAACTCGATTCCAGTACACCTGACATGCATTCTGTAATGTTTCTAATAGCACATTGTACCTTCGCTAAAAACTTTTTATTATTTTCTAGAAAAGTTTTCGCTGCTTTCTAGATTAACTATAAGTAAAAACTATCAAATATCTAAAAAAATGCTGTAGTACAAAAGCTATAATACATTTTCTTTTAAGTTTTAAAGCGTATAATAACAAATGAAAAGTGTATGGTCCAATAAAATGTAGCTAATAACATTTATATTTTAAAAACTGCCGTTAAAAAAAAAAAAAAAAATCATCTTAATAAAACTTTTTTTTTTACTTTACGTGAAGAATTCAAATCTATTTCAACTAAACTCGATTGTAGTAAACATGACGTTCATTCTGTTTAGTTGCTAGTAGTTCCTTTTTACCGTTGCTAAAAATGTATTATTATATTTAAAAAGAAATTTCTGCTACTTTCTGGATAAAATCGTAGTTATAAAATAAATACAATCTAAAAAAGAACTATTTAACAGACGCAATGAAACGTTGTCTTTCAAGCTATAAAGCGTATACGTTCAAATATTAAGTGTTTAGTCTGAAAGAATTATGCTAACTTATTTATATTTGGACTACTGCAGTCAAAAAAAAGAAAGAAAAATTATGTTAATTCGACAGTTTTTTGTTACATTACGTAGAATTCAATTATTTTTCGTCGAAACTCGATTCTAGTCAACCTGACATGACTTCTGTAATGTTTCTAATAGCACATTGTACCTTCGCTAAAAATTTTTTATTATTTTCAAGAAAAGTTTTTGCTGCTATCTAGATTAATTATAAGTCAAAACTATCTAATATCTAAAGAAATGCTGTAGAAGAAAAGCTATAAATAATTTTCTTTTAAGTATTAATGCGTATACTAACAAATGAAAAGTGTTTTGTCTAATAAAATCTAGCAAATAACACTTATATTTAAACAACTGCATTCAAAAAAAACAGCAAATAATTATTTTATTATTAGAAGTATAAATACGTTTCCGCCGTTTTAATGTAGATAGCTTGGCGCAGAGTTTCTGTTAACTTTCGCAGATGATATCCTGCTTTAAAATTAGTTTGGACGTTTAGGAACCACATAACTTATTAATATTATTGATTATTTATTGGTTAAATATAATTTTTTTTAGTTGAAAATTTCCAAATATGAGCTAAATAGCCGTCATTCGCGGAAAATATTAGTATGCATCTTTAATATAAAGAAATCTGCTGCTGAGGCGCATCGATTGCTCGTAGAAGCATATAGTGAGACTGCTTTGAGTTAGAGTACGTGTCGTGAGTGGTTTCAAAAGTTTAAAAACGATGATTTTGACGTAGAAGACAAATCGCAGGGGAAGACAAAAATTTACGGGGATGCAGAATTAGAGAAATATTGGAAAAAGATTCATCTTAAACACAAAAAGAAC
>NW_014569967.1:20098-22606 GCF_001313835.1 Polistes canadensis
AAAAAGAATAAAATTATGGGGATTATCAAGCCATGCGTCAACATCAACAGCAAAACCAAATATTTACGGGAAAAACTAATGATGTGTATTTGTTGGGATCAGCTGGGTGTAGTGTATTAAGAGTTGCCTAATCCGAGCAAAACAATCACCGGAGCCTTCTATCGAACACTATTAATGAGATTCTGCCGAGCTCTGAAAGAAAAAATGCTCTCAATAGTATTCTAGACTTGAAAAAATTATTTTCCTGCATGACAATGCTCGTCCACATGTAGGGGCTTCCGTGAAAAAGTATTTGGAAACACATGATTGGGAAGTGTTACCCCACTTGCCGTATTCACCAGACATGGCACCGTCCGATTTTTACCTATTTCAGTCCATGGCACATGCTCTGTCGGAGCAGCTGTTTAAATAATATAGAGATACCAAAAATTGTGTTGATTCGTAAATAGCCTCAAAAGACAAAAAGTCCTTTTGACGTGGGATCCAAATGTTGTCTGAGAGATGGAAGAAAGTCATTGCAGGTGATGGACAGTAGTTTAAACAACCTTAAAAATACCATTCTTCTAGAAAAAATACCTAATTTTTAATAAAAAAACGGCGGAATCTTATATGTACACTAATTACAACTTTTTTCGGTTACTTTTCGTGTAGCATTTCATTATATTTCTACAAAATTCGATTGTAGTAAACTAAACATCTTTTCTATATAGTTTTTAAAAGCACATTGTACCGTCGTTGAAAACCTTTCAATATATTTAATAAAAATTTTCGCTGCTTTCTAGATCAACAACTGGTAAAAACTATCAGATATCTATAAAAATGCTATAAAACAAAAGCTATAAAACAATTTCTTTCAAGTTTTAAAGCGTATACTAACAAAGGAAGAGTGTTAAGTCCAATAAAATCTAGCAAATAACATTTGTATTTTAACAACTGCAGTCCAAAAAAAGAGAAAAAATCCTTTTATTACAACATTTTTTGGTTATATTACGTGAAAAATTCAATTCTTTTTCGTCGAAACTCGATTGTAGTTAACCTGACATCCTTTCTGTCTTGTTTCTAATAGCACATTGTACCGTCGCTAAAAACTATTCAATATATTAAGGAAAATTTCTGCTGCTTTCTAGATTAATTATTAGTGATAACTATCAGATATCAAAGGAAATGCTATAGAACAAAAGCTATAAAACATTTTCTTTCAAGTTTTAAAGTGTATACTAACAAATAAAAAGTTTTTTCCTCTAATAAAATCTGGCATATATCATTTATTTTACAACAAGTGCAGTCAAAAAAGACAGAAAAAAATCATTATATCCCACTTTTATTTGGTTTTTTCACTTGTAAAAATAAATTATAGTTTGAACAAATTCGATTTTAGTCCACAAACATTCATTCTGATTAATTTCTAGTAGTTCATTTTTACAGTGGCTAAAAATTTATTAATATATTTAAAAAGAAATTTTCGCTACTTTCTGGATTAAATCGTAGTTATAAAATAAATACAATCTAAAAAAATGCTATTTACCAGACTGTATGAAACGTTTTCTATCGAGCTTTAAAGCGTATACTTACAAATAATTAGTGTTATGTCCGACTAAGGACTACAGCAGTCAAGAAAAAGGAAAAAAATCATTTTATTAATACATTGTTTAGTTACTTTACGTTTAGAATTCAATTCTTTTCATTTGAAATTCGATTGTAGTTATCCTAACATCTATTCTGTAATGTATCTAATAGCCCACTGTACCTTCGCTAAAAACTTTTAAATATATTTAAAAAAAAATTTCACTACTTTCTAGACTAATTAGGAGGGAAAACTATTAAATATCTAAAGAAATGCTGTAGAACAAAAGCTATAATACATTTCCTTTAAAGTTATTAAGCTTATACTAACAAATGAATAATGTTAAGTCCAATAAAATCTAGCAAATAACATTTAAAATTTAACAATTGCTTTCCAAAAAAAAGGAAAAATCATTCTATTACAACTTTTTTTTGTTACATTACGTGAAGAATTTAATTCTTTTTCAGCAAAACTCGATTGTAGTAAACCTGACGTCCATTCTGTTTAGTTGCTAGTAGTTCATTTTTACCGTTTCTAAAAGTTTATTATTATATTTAAAAAGAAATTTTCGCTACTTTCTGGATTAAATCGTAGTTATAAAATTAATATAATCTAAAAAAGGGCTATTTAACAGACGCAATAAAACGTTTTCTTTCAAGCTTTAAAGTTTATACTTACAAAAAATAAGTTTTAAGTCCCAAAAAGTTATGCTAATTTAATTTATATTAGGACAACTGCAGTCAAGAAAAAGGAAAAAAATCATTTTTTTACGAAATTTTTTTGTTACTTTACGTTTAGAATTCAATTCTTTTTCGTCGAAACTCGATTGTAGCCAACCTRACATRCCATTYAGTAATGTTTCTAATAGCAAAATGTACCTTCGCTAAAAACTTTTGAATATTTTTAAGAAAAGTTTTCGCTGCTTTCTAGATTAATTATAAGTA
>NW_014569967.1:24093-26210 GCF_001313835.1 Polistes canadensis
TGCAGTACAAAACAAGAGAAAAAATCATTTTATTACAACATTTTTTGTTTACATTACGTGAAGAAATTAATTCTTTTTCGTCAAAACTCGATTGTAGTAAACCTGAAGTCTATTCTGTTTTGTTTCTAGTAGCACATTTGTACTGTTGCAAAAAATGTATTATTATATTTAAAAAGAAATTGCCTCTACTTTCTGGAATAATCGTAGGTATAAAATAAATACAATCTAAAAAAGTGCTATATAACAGATGCTATAAAACGTTTTCTTTCTAGTTCTAAAGAGTATACTTACAAATAATAAGTGCTAAGACCGGAAAAATTATGTAAACATCATTTATATTTGGAATACTGCAGTCAAGACATAGGGAAAAAATCATTTAATTACTACATTTTTTAGTTAATTTACGCCAAGAATTCCATTTTTTTTGGTCGAAAATCGATTGTAGTCAACCTGACATCCATTCTGTAATGTTTCTAAAAATACATCGTACCTTCGCTAAAAACTTTTCAATATATCTAAGAAAAGTTTTTGCTGCTTTCTAGATTAATTATAAGTAAAAACTTTCAAATATCTAAAAGCATGCTTTAGAACAAACGCTATAAAACATTTTCTTTCAAACTTTAAAGCGTATACTAAGAAATGAAAAGTCTTTAGTCTAATAAACTCTAGCAAATAACATTCATAAATTACCAACTGCAGTCCAAAAAAAAGAAAAAATCATCTTTTGAAACATTTTTTGGTACCATTACGTAAAGAATTCAATTCTTTTTCGTCAAAACTTGATTAAAGTAAACCTGACATCCATTCTGTTTTGTTTCGAGTAGCACATTTGTACTGTTGCAGGAAATGTATTATTATATTAAAAAGAAAATTCCGCTACTTTCTATATTAAATCATAGGTATAAAATAAATACAATCTAAAAAAGCGTTATATAACTGACGCTATAAAACGTTTTCTTTCAAGCTTTAAAGTGTATACTTACAAAAAATAAGTGTTAAGTCCCAAAGAATTATGCTAATTTAATTTATATTAGAACAACTGCAGTCAATGAAAAGGAAACAAATCATTCTTTTACGAAATTTTTTTGTTTCTTTACGTTTAGAATTCATTTCTTTTTCTTTGAAACTCGATTGTAGTGAACCTGACATGCCATTCTGTAAGGTCTCTAATAGCACATTGTACCTTCACTAAGATTTTGTTAATATATCTAAGAATAGTTTTTGCTGCTTTCTAGATTAATTATTATTGAAAACTATCAGATATGTAAAGAAATGCTATAGAAAAAAATCTATAAAACCTTTTCTTTCAAGTTTTAAAGCGTACACTAACACATGAAAATTGTTAGTTCGAATAATATCTAGCAACTAAAATTTATATTTTAACCCCTGCAGTCCAAAAAAAGAGAAAAAATTTATTTTATTTCAACTTTTTTTGGTTACTTAACGTGTAATATTCTATTAAATTTTGAAGAAATTCGATTGTAGTCAACTAAGCATCTATTATGTCTAGTTTCTAGTGGTTCATTTTTACAGTTGTCAAAAATGTATTTTTATATTCAAAAAGGAAATTTTCGCTACTTTTTTGATTAAATCGTTGTTAAAAAGTAAATACAGTCTAAAAAAGTGCTATTTACCAGATGCTATAAAACGTTTTCTTTCAAGCTTTAAAGCGTATACTTACAAATAAGTAGTGATAAGTCCGAAAGAATTATGCAAACATCATTTATATTTGGACTACTGCAGTCAAGAGAAATAAAAAAATCAATTTATTAGTACATTTTTTTGTTACTTTACGTTTAGAATTTAATTCTTTTTCGTCGAAACTCAATTGTAGTAAACCAGACATCTATTTTGTCTTGTTTGTAAAAGCACATTGTACTTCCGCTAAAAACTATTTAATAGATTTAAAAAAAGATTTCGAAGCTTTTTAGATTAATTATAAGTAAAAACTATTAAATATCTAAAGAAATGCTTTAGAACAAAAGCTGTAAAACATTTCCTTTTAAATTTCAAAGCGTATACTAAGAAATGAAAAGTGTTTGGTCCAATAAAATCTAGCAAATAACATTTATATATTAATAACTGCAGTCGAAAAAAAGAGGAAAAATCATTTTATT
>NW_014569967.1:26754-29954 GCF_001313835.1 Polistes canadensis
TAAGTTTTAAAGCGTATACTAACAAAAGGAAACTGTTTATCTAATAAAATCTAGCAAATAACATTTATATTTTAAACACTGCAGTCGAAAAAAAGAGAAAAAATCATTTTATAACACCTTTTTTTGGTTACTTTAAGTGTAAAATTCCACTAAATTTTGAAGAAATTCGATTGTAGTCAACTTAACATCTATTGTGTCTATTTTCTAGTAGTTCATTTTTCCCGTTGTTAAAAATGTATTATTATATAGAAAAAGAAATTTGCGCTACTTTCTGGATTAAATCGTAGTTATAAAATAGATACAATCTAAAAACGTGCTAATTAACAGACGCTATAAAACGTTTTCTTTCAAGTTTTAAAACGTATACTTACCACTAATAAGTGCTAAGTCCGAAAAAATTATGCAAACATCATATATGTTTTGACTACTGCAGTCAAGAAAAAGGAAAGGATCATTTTTTTACTATATTTTTTAGTTACTTTACGTTTAGAATTCCATTTTTTTCGTCGAAACTCGATTGTAGTCAACCTGACATCCATTCCGTATTGTTTCTAATAGCACATTGTACCTTCGCTCAAAACTTTTTAATATCATTAAAAAAAGATTTCACTGCTTTCTAGATTAATTATTAGTGAAAACTATCAGATATCTAAAGAAATTCTATAGATCAAAAGCTATAAAACATTTTCTTTTAAGTTTTAAAGCTTATACTAACAAATGAAAAGTGTTAGTTTGAACAATATCTAGGAAATAAAATTTATATTTTAACCACTGCAGTCCAAAAAAAGGGAAAAAATCATTTTAATACAACTTTTTTTGGTTTCTTCACGTGTAAGATTCCATTAAATATTGAAGAAGTTCGATTGTAGTAAACCAAACATCTATTGTGTCTAGTTTCTTGTTGTTCATTTTTACAGTTGCCAAAAATATATTATTATATTCAAAAAGAAATTTTCTCTACTTTCTGGATTATATCGTAGTTATAAAATAAATAAAAGCTAAGAAAGTAATATTTACTAGACACTATGAAAAGTTGTTTTTCAAGCTTTAAAGCGTATACTTACAAATAAATAGTGATAAGTCCGAAAGAATTATGCAAACATCATTTATATTTTGACTACTGCAGTCAAGAAAAATTAAAAAAATCAATTTATTAGTAAATTTTTTTGGTTACCTAACGATTAGAATTCCATTATATTTTAATGAAATTCGATTGTAGTCTACAAAATATATATTCTGTGTAGTTTCCAGTAGTTTATTTTTACTGTTGCTCTAAATGTATTACTATATTTAAAAAGAAATTTCTGCTACTATCTGGATTAAGTCGTAGTTATAAAATAAATACAATCTAAAAAAGGGCTATTTAACTGACGCAATAAAACGTTTTCTTGCAAGCTTTAAAGCGTATACTTACAAATAATAATTGTTAAGTCCGAATGAATTTTGCAAACTTTATTTATATTTGGACTACTGCAGTCAAGAATAAGGAAAAAAATTAATATAATTCGACATTTTTTAATTACTTTACGTTTAGAATTGAATTATTTTTCGTCGAAACTCGATTGTAGTCAACCTGACATCCATTCTGTAATGTTTTTAATAGCACATTGTACCTTCGCTAAAAACATTTTAATATTTTCAAGAAAAGCTTTCGTTGCTTTCTAGATTATTTATAAGTAAAAACTATCGAATATCTAAAAAGATGCTGTAGAACAAAAGCTATAAAACATTTTCTTTCAAGTTTTAAATCGTATACTAACAAATAAAAAGTGTCAGTTCGAATAATATCTAGCAAATTAAATTTATACTTTAACCACTGCAGTCCAAAAAAACAGAAAAAATCATTTTTTTACAACTTTTTTTGATTACTTTACGTTTAGAACTCAATTATATTTGGAAGAAATTCGATTATAATCAACTTAACATCTATTATGTCTAGTTTCTAGTAGTTCGTTTTTACAGTTGCCTAAAATGTATTATTATATTTAAAATGAAATTTCTGCTACTTTCTGGATTAAATCATTGTTATAAAATAAATACAATCTAAAAAGTGCTATTTAACAGACGCTATGAAACGTTTTCTTACAAGTTTTAAAGCGTATACTTACAAATAACAAGTGCTAAGACCGAAAAAATTATGCAAACATCATTTCTATTTGGAATATTGCAGTCAAGAAAAAGAAAAAAAATCATTTAATTGCTACATTTTTTAGTTACTTTACGTTTAGAATTCAATTCTTTTTCGTCGAATCTCGATTGTAGTCAACCTGACATGCCATTCTGTAATGTTTCTAATAGGAAATTGTACCTTCGCTAAAAAATTTTCCATATTTTTAAAAAAAGTTTTTGCTGCTTTCTAGAATAATTATTACTAAAAACTATCAGATATCTTAAGAAATGCTATAGAACAAAATCTATAAAACATTTTCTTTCAAGTTTTAAAGCGTATACTAACAAATGAAAAGTGTCAGTTCGAATAATATCAAGCATATAAAATTTATATTTTATCAACTGCAGCCAAAAAAAAAGTAAAAATCATTTATTTACAGCTTTTTTTGGTTACTTCATGTTTAGAATTCTATTATATTTTAATAAAATTCGATTGTAGTCTACAAAATGTCTATTCTGTTTAGTTTCCAGTAGTTCATTTTTACCGTTGCTAAAAATGTATTACTATATTTAAAAAAAAATTTCCGCTACTATCTAGATTAAATCGTAGTTATAAAATAAAAACAATCTAAAAAAGTTCTATTTAACAGGCGCTATGAGCCTTTTTTTTTCAAGCTTTAAAGCGTATACTTACATATAAAAAGTGATAAGTCCGCAAGATTTATGCAAACATCATTTATATTTGACTACTGCAGACAAGAAAAAGGAAAAAAATTATTTTATTACGTCATTTTTTGGTTACTTTACGTTTAGAATTCTATTCTTTTTCGTCGAAACTCGATTGCAGTCAACCTGACATCCATTCTGTAGTGTTTCTACTAGCACATTGTACCTTCGCTAAAAACTTTTTAATATTTTCAAGAAAAGTTATCGCTGCTTTCTAGATTAATTATAAGTAAAAACTAAGAAAAATCTAAAGAAATGCTATAGAACAAAAGCTATAAAACCTTTTCTTTCAAGTATTAAAGCGTATACTAACACATGAAAAGTGTTAGTTTGAATAATATCTAGCAAATAAAATTTATATTTTA